>NC_067401.1:116100255-116332755 GCF_016432865.1 Antechinus flavipes | reverse complement strand
TCGGAGATGGAATTTGGACCCACATTTCCTTTCCAAAACTTCTGTAGGAAGTGGAGGGGTGGGGAGGAGGAGATTAGGATTAGGGTTCCATTCTTTAAAAATCTGTATTTATAATCAAACATGTTGGGGGAGACTAAAGGAGGACTAAAATCCTCCTCCAATTTTGAAATAGTATGGAAGTGAGCCTGAGAGTCTCCAAGACAGAACCTTTGGCTGCTAAATTCTGGAAAAGTCTACCAGAATGATAAGACTTTGCTGGTGTTGAATAGAGGGAGGAAGGGAATAGAGGAAGGAGGAAGGGAAGCTGAATTTATGGGCAGAGAACCTTGAATTCGAAAGCCACCTCTAGTCCTTCAGTGAGTGTGTGTGTGTGTGTGTGTGTGTGAGAGAGAGAGAGACAGACAGACAGACAGACAGAAACAGGCACAGAGGTAGAGGCAGAGACACAGAGAAAGATACATACCCATAGAGAGAAATAGAGACAGAGACACAGATATAGGAGGAGACACACACACACACACACACACACACACACACACACAGTGAAATACAGACACACACATACAGAGAAAGACAGATAAGAGAGATATGAAGACATAAAGAGGGAGAGAGAATAAGAAAGAGATGCGAGAGGAAGGAGAGGAAAGAGAAAGGGAAAAACAGAGACAAGAGAAAGGGAAGAAGAGAGAGAGGAGAGGAGAAAAAAGAAAAGGAGGAAGACAAAAAGAGGTAAAAAGAGGGTGAGAGAGACAAGAGAGAAACATAGGAAGAGAGAGAGAGAGAAGAGAAGAGAAGAGAAGAGAAGAGAAGAGAAGAGAAGAGAAGAGAAGAGAAGAGAGAGAAGAGAAGAGAAGAAAGGAAGGAAAAAGACAGAGATGGGAGAAAAGAAAAAGAAAAGAAGACAGATAAAGAGGTCTAGGGAGGGAGAGAGAGAGGAAGAGAGAAGATGGCAAGAGAGGAAAGAGAGAGACAAAAGAGAAAATGAGAGAGAGAAGAGGAGAAATAAGAGAAAAGGAGAAAGGGAGAGGAAGAGAAACAAAAGAGAGAGGGGAAGAGAGGAAGCGAGACAAAACAGAAAGATAGGAGAGAAATAGACAGTGAGGGAGGGACAGAGAAAGAGAAGCAGAGACAGATAAAGACTAGAGGAAGCCTCTCCCTCTGTGAGCCTCAGTTTTTCTCATTTGGAAATGAAAGGAGTGGACATCAATTACATCTAAATTTACTTCCAGCTCTAAATTCATGACTGATCTTTGAAAATCTATTAAACTAGCTGAGCTCAGAAGCCATCACCACTTTGGATGCAGGGTAGTGTGTTGTTGTTGTTGTTGTTCTTAGTTTTCCTTAACTCGTGAACACTGTCAAATAATAATAACATAGTGACTGAACATATGATTTTATTGGCCGTAGGCACTCCTAAATGAAGAAACTCCCTCCTTGAGGGAAAATAAGCTCTTTCACTCCAATTTAAAATTTTAGGAATTGCCTAGAGCATTGAGAGGTTAAAGGTCACAGAGCCAATGTGTGACAGAGGTGAGGTGGACTTGGATCCAGGTTTTCTTGGGTTCGGGGCCAACTCTCTATCCACTCCACCACACTGACATTTTTATGGCCATTTAAATTATGCAAGGCACATTACATACTTTATATTCTTTGAACCTCACAATAGCCCTGTGGGGAGAGGTAATAGAGGGATTTTTTGTTATTATTGTTGGGACCTGTAACTTCCCTGGCATAGAGAATTCCTTTTACCAAAGAGGCTGTTTTGCATTTCTGTAAATCCGGGGAAGGGACCATCTAGTCTAAGGCTTAAACTTTTCCCACTGACTATCCCTTTTTATCTGAGAAATTTTTACTTGACCCTGGGTATGTAGGTATATAAAATAGGTCTACAAATCAAAATTTACTGTTAATAAATCATAATTTTATGATTTCTATGTTCAGTTATAAGACCCCACACGGGGTCTTGACTCACAGTTTTAAAAGCTTTGATCTACAACTGTGATGGACTTGGCTCTTTTCAAAACAATTTCAATAGACTTGGGTTGGAAAATGATACATTTGCATCCAGAGAGAGAAATATGGAGACTGAATGTAGAACAAAACATATCTTCACCTTTTTTTTTTTTTTGCTTGCTTTTTTTTCTCATGGTTTTTCCCTTTTGTCTGATTTTTCTTGTACAACATGACAAATGTGGAAATATATTTAAGAGGATTGTACATTTTAAAAAAAAATATGAAGTTTTGATCTAGTCCAACTCCCTCATTTTATTAAGGAAATTAAGGCTTCAGAATATTAAGTAACTTGTCCAAGATCATATAAATGAGTATTAGAGGCAGGATTTTAATCCAGATTTTTTTTTTTTTTTGCACAATTCTTCCTTTCCAGTTGCAGAGAGTTGCCTGGGTGCACTCAGATTTGTGATTTGAACAAGATCAAACAGCTAGGTGTAGGAGTAAAGATGTGAACCCAGGTTTTGCTGACCTGAAGTTCTGATCTCAATTTATTACTCCCCCCATTCTGCTTTTCATATTATAGACCTTATTACTATGCTGAGGAAGAAACAGAATCTCAGAAAGACAAAGGGATTTGCCCATAATCTCCCAGCTAAAAAGTGTCAGAGTTGGGATTCTTCAGTCCACATTCAGCAAGCTTCCCCCTAATCCAGGAAGTTATAGGTGGGCTGGGATCCTCTGTGGATAGATGGAGCTGGCACACTACTGGCGTTATGATTTTTTTCAAGTCTATGTGTCTGTCACTAAAGGCAGGTGGCAAAGTGTGTGTAGCAGGTTCCTGCTCATTTCCCATTTTGATTTTCACAGTCAGGGAATGATGCTCTAAAGAAGTTCCAAAGAAAACTGTACCCTTCTCACCTATCTCCATAATCTCAGGACTGAAAGGAAGAGGTAAGGCTTGACTCCTTTACTTTGCTGGTTGGAGTGGAAAGATCTGGGACTTCTGGTTCCAGTTTAACAAAGTGGGGCAGCTAGATGGCACAGTGGATAGAGTCCTAAATTCAAATTCAGCCTCAGACACTTAACACTTCCTAAGTGTGTGACTCTGGGCAAGTCACTTAACTCCAATTGCCTCGGTAAAACAACAACAACAAAACACACACACACACACACACAACAATTAAACTAGCACAGAGAGGTGATCCTTGCCACTGGGTGGGATCTCCAATTTAGTAAGGTTCCCCCCCCCCAGGCTGAGTAAGATCCCCAACTGTCATGCTGCATACAGGTGTAAGGTAACTAAGACATGTATCTGCATCTCTTACCCTGCCATGCTCCATTTCCAGAAGTCTCAGTCTTTTCAACAAAGCCCTAAATGACAGACCACTGACTGGCCACTGTTTAGGATTTCAGGGTGCTATTGCTTCCTCCCCTATTGCCTTTTGGGGAAAATCTCTTCCCTGAGATCTGGTTTATGTAGACATTTTTCACGAATGGAAGTGCCAAGCACAGGTCTGAGGGGTTCAGGTCCCAGGATCCCTAACATTTAGAAGTGTCATCATCAGGGGTGGGCAGTGTTTATTTTTTAAAATTATTTCATTATGCTTGTATTTTAAATGTTTATTTAATATCATCTACATATTTTTTCTTTTCAGATAATTCAGAAATTCCTTCCTTTCTCCTCCTCCTCCAATCACAAGGGTGATATTTAGAGACAGACAGAGAGATGAGAGAGAGAAAGATGGAGACACAGAGAGAGAAGGAGGGAGGAAAGAAGGGAGTCAGGGAAAGAGAGAGAGAAGAGAGAAGAGAGAAGAGAGAGAAAGACAGAGAGACAGAGAGACAGAGACAGACAGAGATAGAAAGAGATAGATAGACAGAGAGAGAGAGAGAGAGAGAGAGAGAGAGAGAGAGAGAGAGAGAGAGAGAGAGAGAGAGATATCCTAGGAACAAGCTGCATTTCTAGTCCATTCTACAAATCTTCACCATCCTCCTGCCAAAAGTTTCTGAATGCGCTTCTTTTCTCCCTAGTTTGGTCCTTCCAGGAACTCAAGCATCCTCTGATTGACGAGCCGTGGGTCAGAGGACGATGATGTCACACCATGCTAAGGAGAAAAAGGCACGTGAGGATCCTAGCTACTTCTGTTGTAGGAGTTTGGGGCTTTTCTGAAAACTATCCCTGGGAGTTACCACCAGTGGTCATCTTGTGGGCTTGGTCTCAGTTGCACTCCACAGGAAATGGACTCTGGGAACCTGAACTTGTTTCAGTTTGGCTTCCCCTCAGGAAAAGCTCTCCTTGGGGAGGCCTTGAAGATTAGTCTCATTAAGACTCCTCATCATCTGTGTCTAATACTCCTCCCTAGGATTTAGCCCATACACAGATCAATCTCCCGTCTCATTCTGATTGTCTCCACCTCTGAGTGCCAGGGAACAAGCAGTAATCTTTTCCCTTGGCAGGCAGCAATATTGAGGCCCAAAGAGGAGGTTAGATGATTTTCCTGAGGTCACGGAACACAATCATAAGCAGGTCTCTGTTGCCCTAATTACCAGGCTACGCCACCATGGACTGTCCTAGACTCACAGGACGTGGCTGGTGGCTGTTGTCTTTCATGCTCAAAGAAGTTCAAAATTATTTCACTGGAAGAGGGACAAAAGTACACGGTGTTCGACTGGGACTGCTCAGACCAATGTGGACCCAAAAGATCCTACGGGAGATCAGGAACAAATAATAGTCCCTCTGCACGTTTGGAGTAGAGATGTCTCGAAATTTGCACATCTCACATTTCTTTAGAGCTGCTGCATTTCTATTATGCTCACACGGCACAGAGCCTTCTGTGATGTGGGTGCATCATGTCGGATGTCTGTGCCAGAGTTTCCCACAGCTCCCAATTGATTCCAAGGTTCTTCAGAGAGACCTTGAGAATGTGGAGGGCACTGCCCTAAAGCCAAGGGGATGCCCTCAGCCCCCACTGCTTAGCTGTTACCTTCTGATGACTATAAACTATGGAACAGCCACTTGTGTTCTCCCAGATTAGCCACAATTCTGGGCTGGAGACATCTCTGATAACTCCAGCTGCTATAGTGGCAGCAGCCTAAGGCTGGCTTATCACTGGTGGACAGGGTCCTTACACTGACTGCACTGACTGAAGGCCACTGGGCAGATAAATAATGAGGTTGTCTCCCTTTCTCCCAGTCCTCAAGTCCGGCCCTCGATGCAGACTTTTGTGCAACTAGAAGTCCAAGCTGTCCTGACTGAGGAAAAATGGCTCGCTGGCTTGAAGGCATTGAGTTCATGCACAGAAGACCGCCTGGGGACTGGAGGGAGAGCTGAAATATATCACGGCTATTCTGCCCCCAGGAAGAAATCAGGAAGGGTAAGTCTCTATGGGAGGCCAGGTCTGAAGGAAGAGGAGCCATCCACTCCAAGCTGCTGGCACCTAGACCCCGGAGATCATGTCTGTTAGACTGTAAGCTCCACAAGGGCAGGGACTTTGTATGTCTATGCATTCACTGTTGAGGCAGATTACATTAAAGAGGTAATCTGGTAAATCTGAATGAGCAAATTTTGCCACCCTTGTATGTAATCCTGAGAACATCACCGAATTTTCTCAGAGACTCAGTTTCTTTATTTGTAAAATAAGGAGAATTGATCTAGATTTAGGTCCCTACCAGGCAAATCAAGCCATCATTCTCACAGCTTTTATATCATCTTTGTACTTCTAGTCCACCAGTTCTAGAACAAGAAGGAGGGGGCATTATAAACCCTCTGGAATCAAGGTGTGATATTACATTAATTTTTATTTTTATTTTTTTTTCTATCTTTTATATCTTTCAGTTCCAGGGCAACTTCCTTTCATATTACTCCTTTTCACATCAGACTGGCTCTATCTATTGGTTTTTCATATCAATGTTTCCCTTGGTTACGGTTTTTTGGTAATCTCCTTTGCCCCCTTCTTCCTGAATGTTTTTGGACATGCCATCCTCTCTTCCACCCTGCCCAGTTCTGTCCTAGCCCACCTCATGCTTGGAGACTCAAAGCTTTAGATTTTTACATAGAGCTGAAGAACATCTTGACATGTCCATCAGGTGAAATTATGCTCTTCCTTAAAGTCTCTATTTATTGACAAATAGAGAAAAACTTCCCTGAATGCCTCTCTTCCTAGCAGAAGTGATCCGACCTTCCTGAAATTTCTCATCTTTCAGTTTAATTTCCATGCATTTATTAATTTTTGGGAGGAGGAAATTGGGGTTAAGTGACTTTCTCAGGCTCACACAGCCAGTAAGTGTATACTTATAACACCATCTTCTCCCAGGGAGATGCGAAGATTATTTTAAAAATTATTCTTTATTTTAAAGCTTTATTGAGGTCTGTTATCGTTTTTCTTATATCACACTAATTTCCTAAATCCCATGCTCAATAAAATACTTTCTTGTAAGAAAGAAAACTAGTTAGGCAAGACCAACGGACACAAAAAAAATTGGACAGATATGTAAAATCTTAAAGGTTTCCATTTCTACTGAGGAGGGAAACATCTCCATTTCCAGATGTATGATCCTTGAATTACAATTAGAGGAGACCATGTCTTACCGTCTCAACTACAGTGTAAGCTCCTCGAGGTCAAGCACTATTTCAGCTGGCCCTTTCCTGTCAGACAATCTTCTCCACTTTTCAACTCCCTGATCTCAGCCCCTTAAATAGCTGGGGCTTTTTCTTTTCAAGGCTTCCAGATATATTCTCATTCTGACCCTTAACAGATGATTAGACTGATCCAGGCTTTTGATTGCCCTACATCCTTCAAAAAATGTCAGTATAAGCATCCACTCTGTCCTCCCTGTATCTTATCACAGAAGAGGAAAAGTCTACTTGAATCCCTGACCCCTTTTCTTCCTGCTTTCTTTAGAGTTTTACTATACAGTAACTGGTCTCTCCTTCCTCATTTGTCCTTTCCTGTCCTTCTGCTGAAGCCATCTCCTCCTTCAGTCAAAATTCTTGAAAAAGTTGCCTATGCCCGTCGCCTCCATTTCCACACCATCCAATAGGCTGCTGCTCCCATTTCTCCTTTTGTACTCTCTCTCATATATGACCTCTTCTCTCCTTAGATATTGTCACCTCTCTGGTACTGGCCCCTATCTTCTTATACGCATCCTTTCTCATCTTAGTGCCTTCCTTCAACTTACCCTGTACATGTTCATAGTTTACATATTGATTCCTCCATTAGATGATGTTGTTTCTTTGTTTCGTTACTGTTTCTTTGCTGTTTCTTTGTATCCTTACAATAGCAAGTGATCAGGCACATAGTGGGGACTTAATACTAGTTCACTATCCTACAACTCTACTGAAATTGTTCTCTTAAAGGTCACCAATAACCTTTGAATAGCCAAGTCCAATGACCCTTTTATTCAGACTTCATTAATCCCCCCCCTCTGCAGTTTTTGAAATTATTGAAACTCTCCCATAAAATATTTTCTCTTTCCTTGGCTTAAATCTCTCCTATTTCTTCTCTTTGAGCCTGAGTTTTCTTATTTGAAAAATGAGGGAATTACGATCTCTTCTAGCTCTAAATCTCTAGTCCTCTTATTAATAGCTTACATTTATTTAGTATGTTAAGATTTGCAAAGCACTTTCTGCTTAACGCTTTGAGCCACAGAGAGCATTTCCACTTTACAGATGAGAAAACTGAGGCACAACAAAGTTAAGTGACTTGCCCTAGAGCTAGTGAGGTTCAGAGGTAGGATTTGAACCCTGGAGTCCTGAACTCCAGGCTTAGCAAGCTCTGTTCTACATGAGGTGTCTGGATCAGGAGTCAAATGCAGGTTTCTTAATTTCAAATCCTTCTCCCCATCCCATGCACTTTCCAGTATACAACAACCTGCTTTGCCTCTTGTTTGCCTGTCTTGGGTCCTCTTCGCTTTGCTTTTTACTTTGTTTTTGCCTACTCTCACCACTGCCTGCAACCACACAGACAACTTGCAGATCTACCTTGCTAGCACTGATCTTCCAAGTTCTAGACCCACTGGATTGAAGGAAAAGGTGCTGCTTGAACGTAGCCTTCTTATTTTATCCTTGTATTCCTCCCACCCCCAGTATGATACTGGGCATACAGTTGGTACTTAATAAATGCTTGATTTAAACTCCCCCCTGAAAACCAACTAGCTGCATGGCCCTGGGCAAGATATTTAGCCCCAACTGCCTTACATGAAAAAAACCCAAAACTTTTGTGAGCTCATTTTTCTCCTTTGTAAAATTCAGCAGGTGACTGATCAAGATTTGGTCCTACTGCTAGAACTATGGTGAGCCACCTAGGTGAGCCTCTCTTAATACATCAGTTTCAAGGGTGATTTTGTATTTGGAGCAAGAGGATCTAGATTCAAATCTTGGCTCAGAGAGGCAGCTTATTTCCTGTGTGACCTTAAGCCAAATCACATGTGGATCTCCATTTTTTCAACTGTAAATGGGGAGAGAAGGTGGACTAGATGGTTTCCAAGCTCCTTTCCATTTCTAAATTTCTGATCTACAAGTAAATATTTATTAGGCACCTACTGTATATAGAGTACTATGCCAGGTAGGTACTGGGAGACAAATATTTTCAAGAATCCTATAATTTAATATAAATAGAAGACAGAGGTAGTATAGTGACATGGTGAGGAAAAAAACCTCTTTGAACTTGAGATCATAAAATACCCAGGCTCAAATTTTATCCTTAAATATTAGCAATGGGAGCAAAGGGCAAAGGGCTGAACCTCACTATCTGTAAAGTAAGCATTATGATAGGACCTTATCTGATCATTGTGAAGATCACATGAAATCATGCAAGAATTTTTGTGGATTTTAAGGTGCTACATAAGTTTCAGCTGTTTCTGTGAGGCATTTTTTCTTAGCACATAGTCAGCATTTAATCAATATGGACTTGGAAAAAAATGTTATTGGACTAGATGACCTATATGGTCTCTATGATCATGCAGTTGCTTCTAGTATAATTCTACTTGGATATCCTGCTATCTTCTCAAATTTTGAATTTAAAATTGAATTCATCATCCTTCTCCACCTTCTTCTGCTTTTATTCTTTCTCGCTGAAGCACCATTCTTCACCTCATCTCCCATGGCAGAAACATGGTCTTTTTGACTCTTTTTCTCCTTGGGTAACCTACTTTACTTCTCTGGGTAGACCTCAGTTTCCTCAACTGTAGGAGGAGGCCCATTGCAGCTCTAAGTCTAGGAGCCTATGACCTCTCTTCAACTTTCCTACATTACCTTTTATCTTTACTTAAACTAGACCAGTCTTTCCCATCTCCATTACTGACTGCAAGTCTTCTTACTTCTGCATTTTCACCCTCTTCCACCTACCCCCACTAGTCTTTGCCATGCTTCCATCCAGTGATGTTATCCCTCAGCTCAAAAAGCCAAGTGGCTCCCTTTTGCCTACCAAGAAAAGTTCAAACTCCATTGCCTGGAAGAATGATCGCTTCAAGGCCTTTCACAATCTGCCATTATGCGGCATTTCCAGCTTTATCTTAAGTTGCTTATCACAGAGTATGCCACATTTCAGGCAAACTTGACTCCTCTGGTCTCTGCTTTCTCTTTCCCATCCCTGTAATTTCATTGCCCTGTGCCTTCCCACTGCCACAATGTTTATCTTTTTTTTTTTTTTTTTTAATATTGTTCTCTCTTGTGGGAATGCCTTCCCACCTATTGGATTTCTATCCTTTTGTTAAAATTCAACTCAAATGCCTTCCTTGATCTCTGGTTGGTAACCCCCTTCTTTCCTGAACTTCATGGAATTCTCTAATAGTAGTTTTAACTATTATTGAATATTACATGAATTTTGTGTCTTATTCCAAGATTGTAAGCTCCACAAGGAGCAAAGATTATGTCTTATTTAAACTATATATTTCATCTAGTTTCAAGCAGGTTGCTCTGCATATAGTAGGTGCTTTATAAGTTTTCTGATTAAGGGTTTGGATTGGACTTTTATATCCATTGTATAGGAAGATCAAAGGACAGGCAGGGTTCTTTATGTACTTTATGATTCCATCCCATTAAAACTTGATCTGAAGTAACTTATTCTTCCTTGGGTTTGATTCAAACCTCCAAGGCTGACTGGTGTGTGTGTGTGTGTGTGTGTGTGTGTGTGTGTGTTTTTATTTTCCTTCCCTTGAGTGAAGTGGGCTCTCCAGGTTAGTCAAGTTTGATTTCCAACTTTCTTTCTCAAGTTTATCAGGGATCCCTTCTCCCAGCTCTTGTAAGGTTAATCACCAGGTCCAGGATGTGAGAGGGATGTGTGTATGTGTGTGTGTAGCGGGGACAATAGAAGAATACTCCCTGAAATGCTCCTGCAATTATCAGAGGCCAAGAACCTATTTTCTTCCCTAGTTGTTTTCTCTGTCTCTCCCCTAGAGATCCATTATCCCGAGAATTAACCAGCCCATCTCCCCCTCCCCCAAAAAGTCTAACTCCAATCTCATAGATAAGCATTAGGCTCTGGCCTACTTTCTCTCACCAGCTTGGCTCAGCATGTCAAACTCATGTAGGCCCAGGACAGTTCATCCTTTTCTGGGAGGAGAAGAAGAGAGGTGGGCAGTGCTTAGAGAGGGACCAGAGCCCATATGGCAGCACCCCTTCCCACCTCCTGTCCCCCCTGCTCCCTCCCCTCGTGTTTCAAGAGACCAAGGCTGGCCACGGAGACAGCTGGGCCTGTGGCCTAAGGCTCAGACCGGGCCCTGGGGAGGAGCCCCTTTGCCCCCTCACCAGCTCAGGGACACAAAACCCGATTTCAGCTTGATTTATTGGACAAGACGTGCACTTCTTTACAGAGTTTCAATAACCATGGCTTCCTTCACCAAAGAGAGGAGTTGAATCTTAATACAAGATTAGGGTAAAACAGGGAACTATAAGAAATACCAATTCTTCCCATGAGCCAAAGGGGCAAGAGGGCTGGAAGAGAGACGCTTTCTTCTCCCTCCATTTTCCATGATGCTCCTGGCCTCAGTTTGTGTGGCGACGGGAGGGTGAGGGGCGAAGGGAAACAGCAAAGCGATGCTTTGTTAGATCACAGGGAAGAAGGACGGTGGCCACTCGGCCTCGAGAAGCCAGATCCTGGGCCGGGTAGATCCGTCTTCCCTGGGCTCTGCGGCGGGACTCAAGGGCCGTCCCCTTCAGGGGTTGGGAAATGCAAAACCCGATCCAGTGCGTAACAGCCTGTGCAGCGAGGAGGGGGAGCTGCGCTTCCGGAGTCTCCCCCGGCCGGGCACGGGAGGGCGGCCACAGAGCCAGCGGGGCCTCCTCGCCTCGCCAGACAGGGGAAGCGGGCCGGGTTCTTCATCATGTGCTTGGGCAGGGCAGGGCGGTCAGTGGAAAGAGCAGAGGCTGGAAAGCATCCCCAGTCCCAGGTCCTCCCCTCCCGGGGCAGGGGGTGGGGGGGGTGATGGGGAGGCTGCCTGGAAACAGAGCTGCTGCTGTCGGAGGAGGCTAAGGGAAGCCCGAGGGGAAGAGGCTGAGGGGCTGGCTTTCGTTAGTGGGGAGAGGAGACCGGTAGCCGTCGAAGTTGCGCGGGATGCTGCCGCTGGTGGAGCCTGAGCTGTTACTCAGAGTCTCGATGCTTCCCTCTCGCTGCAGCTCTGCAAGACAAAGAGAAAACCCCCCAGGTCAAGGCTGGCAGCCCGGGGGCGAGGGCTGTGCCGGCCGTCTCACCGCAGGCCGCCACCACCCCCGGCCCAGACTGGGGCTCGGGGCCCCAGACCAGGTCTGACCTCGCTGTGGAGCGCCAACGTCCGCCAGACGCATCCCTGCCAATGTGCAACATGATTAGATCCATGCATGTGCATAAATACGGATGCGTCCGTGCAGGCCGCAGAAAAACGGTCTCTCGGCCAGAGAGGAGGGGCCCTGTGGGCCGGCTCGCGCCGGGGTCTGCAGGGGGAGGTGGGAAGGAGGAGCGTTCCTCTGCCCGCCTCCCAACACCCCCTATGGCCGCCGGCAGTACAAGGTTCAAAGTCTGTAGGTCCATCGCCATACCAACCACAGCCGGGGGTTGTGCCTATTGGGCCTTCCTGATTCTAGAAGATGATTCAAGTAGGGCGGGCTCTGCTACGGGGTTGCCTTTCCCTGTCTGTCTGTCTCACACACACTCATCCATCCTACCTGCTGACAACCACTCATCCGCTTCACCTTGGGAATGGCCGCTTAGCTGGCAGGGACGTGGGGGCAGAGAATGGATGCCCCGCAGCTAAGGCTCCCTCCTCCTGGCCAGGCTGCCTCTCTGCTCCTGAGAACAG
Organism: Antechinus flavipes; assembly: GCF_016432865.1. Classification (NCBI taxonomy): domain Eukaryota; kingdom Metazoa; phylum Chordata; class Mammalia; order Dasyuromorphia; family Dasyuridae; genus Antechinus; species Antechinus flavipes. The sequence continues at coordinate 116,320,530 of NC_067401.1, read as the reverse complement.
ACAGAGGCACTCGGACATTCCCAGGAGGGACGGAGGCTTCCTCTCCGACCTCGGGCCCCTTTCCTGGGCTCTTCAGCTCTGGACTACCCACTCTAGGACAAGGGACTTCCCCCACTTAGCTGTAGTTCCTTCCCGAGTAGGAGCACCTAGGTGAGGGGCTGCGAGTCGGCCTCCCTTCCTCCCTGTGCTCACAAAGTCAAGGCAGTAACTTCAGTCGCTTGGAGTGGCGAGCTGGCCACACTGCACTCTGCCTGTCCGGCTTGGGGCCTCTGGCCCCCCCTCATGCGAGGCTGCCTTTGGTTAGGAGCCATGGGCCCCCGACCGGACCCTCAGGTAAAACCGAGCCCGCAAAGGCACCAGGCAGACAGCAGTGGGGCCGCACCAGGAGAGCATTGCAGGCCGGTACTGTCCGTGACCGGCACCCAGCATCAGGGGCTCTGGAATGAGTCTTAAGACTACTACATTAAGGATCTCCCAAAGAACTTTTTTTAAATGTGCCTTTAATACTATTATAAGAATAATTTTGACTGAGAATCCCCTGAAAATGTCTTGGGGACCTCCAGGCTTGGAAAACACTGGCTGGGATGGAGGAGTCTGCAAGGATTCTGGGAGGGCTGCTGGGAGTGTGGGGTTGGTCCTAGAGCATTTGGAGCATAGGCCCTGTCTAAGGAGATGGATAAGAAGGGGACTAACTGCAAGGTGGGGGCCAGGATGCAAGAGCCTCAGTGACTTTTGCTGTAGAAGGAAAGTGCGTGGGGATGGTTGTGGAAGGCAGGGAGAGCCCACAGCTCGCTCTGGTTGTGTCCTATGGATGAAAGCTGAATGCGCTCTAGTGCTACTCTCTGGATGGCAATGCCCCGCTTAGTCCCCCAAGGGAAGGGGCAGGGAGGGGGCAGGAAACAAGGCAATAGTTGATTTGAGCCCCTTCTTCCCCCCTTGCCCCCACACTGCCACTCATCCCTATCCCAACCAATAAGGCACAGGCTGTGGGCAACAGAGAGAAGAGAAGAGAATTCAGATGCAAACCAGGAAAGGAAAACAGCCAAAAGTTTCGGGGAGATACGAGTGTGGGGTGAGGGGCACACACCCTCTCCATGTTGCCCCCTCCCTACACTCCAAAACCTCTCCAGATCTTTTCTCTTTCTTTATACTGTGACGGCGGGTTGGAGGGCAGAGGAGGGAGAATGGCTGGCAAAGCAAGGAGGTGAGCCCAAGGGCTCCTGGCAGAAGGAGAAGGGAGGATGCTGGTGGATTCTCCCCTTCCTCCTCCCATCGGCCCCCCCCCCATGCTTCCTAGGGGTCAGGACCTAGGAGAGGAAGGAACTTTATCATCCTCTCAATATAAGGGTCAGGGGAGAGGAAGGTTTAGGATAAGAGGAATGCCAGCATGCCCAGGACAAGGCGCTTCGGGAACAGACAACCAGAGAGTCCAGGCCTAGACAGCACATCTCCCCTTCCCTCTGCTCCCCCTTGCCCCCACCCCAGTGTCGGGTCTACAAGCAGATGGACAGGGATGGCCTCTGACAGTCACTGTCTGGACAGCTGCTGTCCCCATGCTTGATCAACAAGCACCAGTGGCTGCTCTTGCTGTCATTCCAGCCCGGGGGAACGTTACGGGGCAAATGTGCTGTCCCCTGGATGCTCTGTCATCCACTATGGACCAGATCTCTTAGCCATTCTAGTCAATACACTACAAAGAAGGCGGAAGGAAGCAGGATTCATTCAGGCAGCTCAAAGACTTGGAGAAGTTTGAACCCTTGGCAGATGACTGGCCAACTCCATCCCACGGCGCCAACCAGAGAAGCCTGTGCATAAGACCATGAGCCTATTCCAAACCACTTGGGGAAAGGGACAAGAGAACCCCTAGAATGCTGCCAAATCAATAGACTGTCCAGCCCATTAGCCCTGAAAGAGTGGAGATGCTGGGGGTGAATTCGTGACGTGGGTTTCCATTCCTCTCACCAGGTCAGTCCCGGGGGATCCAGGGAACTGGCCACTCCCTGGTCAAGCTCCTGGGAATTCTCCTAGAAGGCCTTGGGGAGACAGAGGAGGTCTCTATCTGGGAGAAGCCAGTCTCAGGGTGTTTGGTCCATGGCTTCTCTCCTCCCCACCCCCTCCCAGCCCTGGTTAAGTAAGCTAGAAAGCTAGAAAAATGTTGCCTTACCTTCCTCCATCACGCGCGCACAATGCTTTGTTATTGTAGGGTTGTTCACGAACGCTGGGCTGATGACATTGTTTTTTTTTTCCTTTTTTTTTTCCTTTTGAAAAGAAAAGCATTGAGGCAACTATTTTGAAAAGATATGGGTATAGCTAAAGAGGCAAATGAATTTTTTTGTTTTGTTTTGCAAGCAGTTTTAAGAGGGTGTCAGGAGAAGGACATCAAACGTGGAAGCTCTGCAGCTTTATGGAGGATTTCCATCCATGAGGACATTGCCATGCATGTAGGGATCTGTGAGGGACTCCTGGGGGGAGGGTTGGAGTAGAGGGAAGGACCAAACGGGAAGGCTTCCAAGGTGGAAGCAGTAGGATGGAAGAGACAGGGGAAGGGGCTGGGAATCACACATTCAGCAAGTGCAAAGTTGGGGGGTGGTTGGGTAGTGTCACAGCTTACTCAGAAACACATGCAGTGCTTGATCTCGTGTGAAAGTGGGCAAGGTGAGATCAGCCTATTCTTTTGATAAATTCCAAGTGTGTATGATGAGGGATATAGCACAGGCTGGGACTCTTTTTCCCTCCTTTCTTCTCCCTCCCAAGGCTATGGAGGTCTCACCTTGTAACCCAGAACACGCCATTTATTGAATTTCTTACCCCTGTCTGTCTCCAGGGATCTACATGGATCCCTCAGAAAGAGAAGGATGAACTCTGGTCCATTGGAGCTACTGGAGATTAGCTTTTTCCAACATCCCATCTCCTATCACCACTCCTTCCCCCAAGTGACTGGGAGTAACAACCATCCCCAGAAAAGTAAGCTGGGCTCAGAAACAAGGTAGTCCTGTTCCAAGACTCCAGACCTTTTGCACCTGTGGAGGCTGGAGTAGTCAGGGTGGGGAAAAGGGGATCCACCACATCTGCAAGATGGGAGGGTTAAAGAGCTGAAGTTACTGGCTCAGGATCATGAAACCAGTCTCACACAAGGTTCACCAATACATCAACAGGTCCCGATCCCCCTCCAGAGTCAGTCTCAGACCGGCACGTCCCAGGCTAGAGTACAGGCAGCAAAGATGGCTGACCCTGGGAATCGTGTAAAGGTCAGAGATCGGAGGAGACAAGTATTGAAAGATATCAGGCAGTTGTGGGGAAACCATCATGGCTGTTCACCTCTGGCCCACCACCGATAGGAGGGATTATGTCCCTTCTGGTGTTCAAAGCCTGGTTCTCTCAAAGATCTATGGCAGAACATAACCCTTCCGTCCTCAGACTAGCTGCCCCAGCCTCCAACACTGAGAACCGTTGGGACGGAGGAGGAGGATGCGAAGGTACCCGAGAGGCAGCCGGGTCTGCCTCCGGGAGTAAGGGTGGCAGAGAAGGAAAAGGAGAATGTGACTCCCATTCGGAGTCAAGTTGTTACTCTCCCCATTCCTAGGAGCAAAAACTTCATGCCTGAAAAATGTCTGCATTTAGAGGCCTTGCAAGGGGTCCCTAAAAGGGTTGTTCCATCTTAAAAGATCCAGCCTCCCTTGTGGATGTCTCTGCAGGGAGTGGAGGAGCATCTACTCAAGGTCTAGGATTCCACAGCCCCAAACCCACAGCCTTGCTACATCCTAGCTCCCTCCAGCCCCCTGTCCTCTCTCTGGCCTCCCATCCTGCCTCTTCCTCTTCTTGTCCCCTGACAGAACCCTCGGAACTTCCTCCTAGCCAGACAGCTACCCCATGAGGGGCCTGGGAAGGCTCATCCGGCGCCCCTGAGCCTCCGGGGTGGGCGACACTAGGCCCCTGCGTGGTCAGAGGAGGGAGCCATTCAGGAGGCTCCAGTGCCACACAGAGACCTTACAGAGGCCTCTGTTCATAAAGGGCCAGGGACTCCCAGAGCCCAGAACTTCAGTGTCGGGACCAGGGGTCTAAGTCTGGGCAAGTGATGGTATTAAAAGAGCAGCATCTACCAGGGTCAGCCTGAGGGGGTGTCCTCCCTCGGGGGCCCAGACTAGGCTGGAGCCTTCAGCCCTCTCTTGCTCTGCTGAAAACACACCCAAAGTACCCCCAGCCTGAGCTTAGAAAGTCATCGCCTGGGGGTCAGTCAGAAAGCCCTGGGCCTCTCTGTGGGGGAGGGCTAAGTACAGGTCTGGCTGGCCAGGGCCTGGGGGGGGCAGAGGCCCACCTCCTCAGGTCTCAGACTGAACCCCCAGCCCCAGGACCGTCGAGGCTCAGGCTGGCCCCGTGGGGGAGGGCCGGGGCAGAGGCAGCAGCTGCAGGGCTCATGGCCTCCTGCCCTTCCTTGCTGCAGAGGCTCCAGGCAGGCTGGTTTATAGCCTCTACAACGCTGCCCATTAAAGGGATTAGGAGTGTTTGGTTTGTATTTCGAGGGCTGGGGGTTCCCCCACCCCCAACTCCTTAGCAAGCAAACCGAGAGCCTCCAACACTGGGAAAGGATGGGGAGGAGAGGGGCAGCAAAGAGATGGGCCGTGGCCCAGGGGCCTATTTTACCCCTTATCTCAGCTTCACTTTCAGGTCCCTTCCTGGGCACTGGGACGCTTCCTGGGACCCACGGTGTCCAGGTAAGGGGGGGACACCTCAATGGGCTGTACTCTCTCCAATCTGCCCTCACCAGCAGGTGTCCCCGCAGCCTAGGGCCCATTCCAGGTTGGTCTCTCTAGGTCCAGAGTGTCCCAGTGTCCTACAGTTTTTCTCCTTTTAATCAAGAAATGGCCTAGGAAATGAAGGTGGCAGGTATTTGTTTATAGCTTTTAATTTTCTTCTACTTCTCTTTGCAAATGCCCTCCTAGAAGCTGAAAAATAAATTTCTCACCCTGTCCTAACTCATTGATTGCTGGCCAGAGCACCCTGCTGCCCCCCCTCCCCACGCCCCTTCCGTCCAGGCTCAGTGGGGCTCCTGGCGCCTGAGTGGGCCTGGAGGGTGGGGGGAGCATGGGCCAGTGGGCCAGGAGAGCTGGGATTAGCCCTTCACTGGTAGTAGCAATCATCTTTGAGGGGGTATGTTCCATACCTGAAGGGCACCCATCTGAGTCCCCCTGAAACTACACTCACAATCTCTTTGGACCCCTTTGGATTCGAGGTCAGGTCAGGTGGACAGAGAACAGGCCCATTCATTAAGGGCTTTCCCTCTGCTTGTGCTGCGGGCCATTCCTTAAATGGCCCCTGGAGCTCCAGGCGGACACATCCTCAGGCTGACTCTGGTAGATGCTGTTCTGTATCCCAGAGCTAACACTGGGAGTGGGAGTAGGGAATAGGGAGTGGGAATGGGAGAGAAGTGCTTTCTCAGAGAAGCAGGGCAGTTCTAAGTTCTGAATCTGAGGTGGCAGACAGAATGGGAAGTTCGCCGGGGCCACAGAGGAAGCCAAAACCCCTTCTTGTGAGATTTACTAGTGGAAGAGGCAGCACTTGCTTTCTCAGAAATCCCAAACTAGTCTCATCCCTTATAGCATTTTTCAGGAGCTTAAAAGTAGACAGCTAAAGGTCAGCTGGAGAGGGCCAGGGCTCTTCTCTGCCCGTGGCAGGAATGCCAGCCCTCAGGGGAGATCCCCTCTCTCAGCTCCTGAACAGGTTTCCTGGCACCTCCTGCCCTCCCGCCATCACACCTTCTGGAGCCCTGGGCAGCTCTGCAGTGATGGTCCCCAAAGGTGGCTATCCCTGTGTCTGTCTCTCCTTGGCTCTCAGTTACCTACTCTGGGCCAGCAGCCCACAGAAATCCTCCACATTGGCCAAATGCTAGCCTATTTACTGGGGCTCCGAAGCTGCTCCCCTCACTTTGACATCAGCCCCTCCTCTCTCCCTGGTCAGACACTGCTTTCCCCCAATCTGTGACTCCCCTGAGATCCAGGGTTTTTGGTCCACACTGGAGGCATTCTTAGGACTCCAGCCGCAGCAGGAAGTTTAGGAGGCAGAGGTGGAAGAGGAAAGCACCTATCACCATGTTCTGACAACAGCTCATTCCTGGTTCTGGTCTTTTGCTTCCAAGGAAAGGTAAGAGAGAAAGAACACTCATTTTGATCTGGTTATCTCTATGGCTTAATACCTGAGGCTGAGCACCTGGAAGACAGTAGGAAAAGGTGCAGATGGTTGCAATGACAGCTTCACATTGCTCGATGGTGATCTCAGCCATAACTGCTCCCTTCTCCCAGGAAAGGCAGTAGCCCACCAGGGGCCCCTTGGCTTATAATCAGCCAGAAACTTGCCATCTGGGCTGGAGCCAGTCCTCTGGGGTACCAAGGGGCCCAAGGTGTGCCTGAAACATGGCTCCCATCCCCAACCTGATTTCCCTCATTCACACCTCAGCCCTTGGACCTGACCTCCAAGTTCTAATTCAGGGAAATCGAGAGCCGACCGGACCAGGCTCAGAGCCAAGAATACAAACTTAGTTTCTAAGCTGCTTCCTGGGAGCAGGAAAATCTTTGGTCAGAGGGGATGTTAGCCCTCCAAACTCAGATTAGTCATGGCACTGTCTGCTGCACTGTTGCTGGAGATATTACACTGAAACCCAGTGGTTACAGGCCAGCCCTCTGGGGCGGGGGTGGGGTGTTTCTTCTGACCAGTCTAAGCTTTCCCTGGTCCTCCTGACACTGGGAAAAGGCAGGCAGACTTGCTTTCCAAGAACCACAGTGGAGAAGCAGATGCTGGGAAAGACCAGATGCTCTCCAAGGCATCTTACTTTAACTTGTTCTTCCCATACAATGGGGGAGGAACAGGTACCCTAAATGCTGTGTGTGTGATGACAACACAGAACTCAAAAGGAGAAAAGGATTTAGAAACCTCTTGGAGAGCAGCTAGACCCTGCTGCCCCTCTCCTGGCCATGACCAGTGACCTTTCTGATTCCCTCACCTCTCTGCCTATCTCTACGCAGATAAACTCCAGATCTATACATCCTGCCTCAGTCTCTCTGAGCTCGTCTCCCATTGCTGCCCACTGGACTCAAAGTCCCACAAGCAGCTCAGATTTATCATCAAAACAGAACTCATCCCTCCTTGTTCCCACCGCCTCCTCACCCCAAACCTGCCCAATTCTGAACTTTCCTATTCCTGTTGAAGCTCCACTGTCTTCCCAGTCACATAGCTTTGTGGTTGCCATGGAACATCATCTCCTCTCTTTCCAAGTCTAATCTGGCCTTCGTACAAGCTGCCAAAATAATTTCCCTCCAACACAGATGTGAACAAGTCACTTACTTCCCCAGTAAACTCCAGGGGTTCCCTAGGATCACAAGGCTCAAATAGAATTCATCTACTTAGCATTTAAATATCTGGCCACTCTTAGCTTTCCAGTTTTCTTCCACATTAATGCCTGCTTGCTCTCCCTCACGTACAAGGTCGAAGCCTGTGCACTGGCTGTATGTACCCCTTGCCTGGGATGCCCTGGTCTCTCAGAATCCCTTCCTGACAGACTTATCACATTCTGCAGGAGTCCCTTTCCAGCTTCCTGCCTGATGGTGCTGGCCCCACCATATCAGGCTATCTTCTACCTGCTCTATCTTACATGTTTATGTCTATTTATGTTGTCTCCCCCATTAGAATGTAAGCTTCTTGAAGGCAAGGCTGTTTTTGTTTTTATTTTGTATTTCCATAGTGTCTGGCATATAATAATCTCTTAACAAATTCTTGTTGATTGGTGATCAGAGGTGGCTCCTTAAGCCCCAAAGAAACAAAAGTCTCCGTATCTGCTCCTTATTTTGTCTGTAAAGTGAACAGTTCAGACCAGTAAAGATCCTTCTAGCTCTACATTCATGATCTGACGCCTCCTGTATTTAATTTTCTGGATCTGAGAGGGGGCAGTATGCTAAAAACAACAGGGTTGCGGGGAGGGACAGGGAGAGGGCAAGGTAGGGGTGGGATGTCAAGGATTGGAGGAAAGAGAAATTTAGAAGGAACAGAGGTGGTTGGTCAGGAGAAGGGATGTTGGGATGAAGAGGGGCAGAGAAAAGCAGTGGAGGGGAAACAAAGTTGGAAAACAACTGGAGGTATGGAAAGTTGATCGGCTCAGACTCCAAGTTTATGTTTAGAGATAGTGAAGATACTTCCCTCCGCAAAGATCCTCCTCTGAGACACAGATTGCTAAAGGCCACACCAACAGGAGTCCAGGTGCGTCCCACTCAACTGGGAAGCCCGGGCCTGGCTACGGCCTTTTTGTCTCTTACCAGAGAAGTGGACAAAAAAGTCCAAGGGGACTTCTCCCTCAGCTGAAGCAATTGCGCTTTCTGGCCATAGCAATTTGTAAAAACTGTCTCCTAAGGAATGAAGGGCACTGCAGCTCGCCTCGGTGGAGGGACCCCCATTGCCCCACACTGGCAAAATCCCAGATTCCTGACAGGCATCTGATTGAACTGCTGGTCCTCCTAACATCTAAGCTGACCCATTTTAAAATATATATCACAAAGAAAAGGCCACTCCAGTCCAGGTAGCCCAGGAAGCTGTGCTGCTGAGTTTCCACAGGTCTTCCTGGTTTGGGCCAAAGTCTTGTTTAGTGGCCAGCTCTCAGGGTCAGGAGGCACTCTAAGCCGGGCTCTCTGGGTATCAGAGACCAAGACTAGCAGCTTGGCTGAGAATCAGGAGGCTTGGCTCGGGGTCCTAGCTCTGCTGACTGACTTTCTAGGTGACTCCCCACCCTCCATGACTCAGTGCCTTCATCTTGCCTTGTCTTACTCACAGGGTTGTGGTGAAGACAGAATACTACACTGGAGGTCAGGAAACCAGAGTTCAAATTTTGTCACAGCCACTTGTGACCCTGAGTAAATCACCTGTGACACTGAGTAAATGCCTCCACTTCCTCATCTGTAAAGTAAGGATAATAGCACCCACCTCCAAGGGCTGTTGTGGGATAAAATGGGAAAGTAGGCATTAAGTATTTTGTAGATCTGAAAGTGCTTTATCAATCTTGTTTATTATTAATGGGGAAAGCATGTTGAAGGACTTAAAGTCCTATGCAAATAAATGTAAAATCTTTTACTTATTAAAGGTAGAATAAACTTTGTCATTCCTGGTCTTCTCCTGCCTAGCTCTACTAGTCACATACAGTTTCCCTAAGGTATTGAGGTTTCCCAAACTCTCTCAAGAGACAGGGGCCTGAGAGCATATTTCTAGACAGCTGAAATGCACCTTCCACCTTTCTGCCTCCTCTCCTGCAGCTCATTTGCACAGAGACAAAGCCAGAGAATTGAGGAAATTCTCCTTTGGGGAGTCCCAAGGTCCTAGCAACATAGCAAGCATACCTTCTGGAAAAAGAATGTCTGGCTGGGAGGGAGGAAGGCTACACGATGATTTCAGCACATCTGCTGGGATGGCCGAGTGTGCTCGCTGGCTAGGAAGGGGGAGTGGTGAGAGAGGAAGGGCCGGGAAGACATGGAGAGACTTGTGGAGGGGAGCAGCCGCGGGGGTGGGGGGAGAAGAAGGGACTTGGGACCCTCTCTTTAGACCAGATGTTTGGGCCCCCCCTGCCTGAATCTCTCCCTCTTCCTGTAGCCCCAGTGACCAGATACAGGAGGGCCCATTTGGGCTCATCTGAGCCACACCACAGCCTTGATGGGACAAGAGGCGGGGGCACTGGGCCCTTGGATCTTAAGACACCGCACGTCTTGAATACTTGCCTGGCCTGCCTGAACCTCATCTGGTTCTCATTCAAATGCCCCAACATAATTAAATTCTCAATAATGTGGGCCAAGAATTCAGTAAGATGTGGCTTTTCCCTCTTCCCCCCCCTTTCCATTAAGGTTAAAGAATTAAAATGTACCACTGGATAGACAGGCCGGCTTCCTTCCCCACCCCCACGTCCCTCTCTGCTCTGCCCCACGGCCAGAGAGATGACCTTCCGGTGGTCCCAGGCCATAGATCGGTCCCTGGATCCTCAGACTGATGGGAGGACACTGACAGAAAATGATCTCAGCCAGCTGTCAAACTCACGCCTTCAGGGGTGTGGGGCAAAGGGGGCAGCGGCCCTTCCTTCCCTCCTGGCCCCTCTGCTTTTTGGCGTACCCCACATAGGAAAGTGTTAGTGGCTTTTCAGGATCTGTGTGTGTGTGTGTGTGTGTGTGTGTGTGTGTGTGCGTGTGTGCATGTGTATGTGTGTGTGTGTGTGTGTGTGTGTGCACATTATCCTACACCAAAAAGTGGGGTTTGCAGATCCAGGCCACGGATTCCCAACTGACCAGTCAGGATAACACCTTTCCTACAACCACACCTAGAGAAGAGTCAACCAATGGGGAGCCTTCTGGGGGTGGGGCAGTCACACACAGAGCAGTGGAGGAAATATGAGAAAGGCGGGGAAATGGGGCCAATCACCTCCGGGAGATTCTTCCCATTACTTCCAAGAATCTCTGATTTCTTCTGAATCCCCAGGCTGAGGAAAGGAGGTCCCATTTCCGGCCTTCCTTATTCCTGCCTGAGAATCAACTAGAAACTGAGCACGGCCTCTGTGGATTTTTCTGCTTTCAGGGAGCTCTAGCTCATATTTCTCTCAAATGGGGAGGGTGGGCTGCCCAAATCCCAGGCCTGCAGCCTGGCTGAGTTTGAGCAGCTTTATTCCCCTGCTGACTTAGAAGAAGACCATCTTCCTAATCTTTTCTTCCCTCCCAGAATCTGCCCAGGTCTTGGATGCTTCTCCAACCCAATGTCTTCTGCTTATAGTTCTGTTATTTAGCGATTTATGGCTTGAATGTAATAGGTTCCATTTGACTTCCTCCCTGTCTACTTGTCTATTTCTCCTGCTGCATGCAGTGCGGGCTTTCTGAGGGTTTCTCAATAACTTGGGGTATTTTTCCCTCTGACATAAATGGCCCTGATAACTCGGAGCTGGTGCTCCTCAGGGATGTAAAGGGGATGAGGGGAGGGGGGTGGTGGCTGTGTGCTTTTTCCTTTTGCAAAAGCTGCCCCTTAAAACAGAAGACCCCTTTTTAACCTTTCTCTTTCTCTAACACAGACACCTGTTTGAGGTCTGTGGTCATTCTGTGTGCTGAGCCCATAATAATAGTAAGAACAATAATAGAGCTAACACTCATGTAGCACCTCAAAGTTTACGAAGTGCTTACAAATCTCATCACAGTGACCCTTCTGGCCAGACTGTGATTGCTGTGGCTTTACTGGTCTGGGGACCTCCGGTAAGGAAGCTCCCTCTGCCAGGGTAGGCCAGCCCCTTCTCTGTAACTCAGAATTTCAGGGACTTACCCAGAGCCTTAAGAGGCCAGTCTCTGACAGAAACTGGACTTGCACCAGGTATTCCTGGTTTGGAGGCCACTCTTTTCCAGGCAGGTGCTATAACTATCATTATACCCATTTCACAGATGAGGAAACGAGTTCAGAGAGGCAAGTGTCAGAGACGGGATCTGAATTCACTTCTTCCTGACTCTGGGTCCACCACGTTTTTTACTAAGCCAGGCGCCTTTAAATGTTTCATTCAGAATGATACCCATAGGAGTGAGCCTGTCCTGAGTGGTCATGGGTTTGGTTGTTTATCTTTTAAAGGTTCATCAAGCTGCTGGCCCTTGGATTCAATTTAATATCCTCCTAGCATCTGGGTTTTGGCCCATGTGTCTTGGAGGTAGGGGCGGTGGAGTACCTCGTTAATGAGCTTAACTAATAAATAAAACAGTATACAAACTTTCAGGACTTCACTGGGTTTGGACAAGGTCTTGGTAAAAACTAATAAAGGCGGCAAATAGGTTTGCCTCAACCTCGGGTCCCTTTCCATGGACTTTCCCTTAAAGGGCCCGTGCAAGCAGAGCAAACAGTGAGGGGGAGATGTGCCCCCCGCCCAGCTCAGAGGCATCTGGGGCCCCCAGAATGACTTACAGAGACAGTGAGCCTGGGAAGAACCAGACCCAGCTACCCCGTTCCTGCCCATGAGGAGGCTAGTCCAAGGCTGTAAAGCCACAGAGAAGGGTGGAGGAGGAAATGACAAGCCCCCACGACTTCCAGAGGTGCCCCTGGGACAGCTGATGCTGTGCTGGCTTCTCTGCTCGGGGCCCAGACGTGCCGCTGGTGCCGGGGCCCCATTCATTATTCAATCCCTCCGGGTGCAGACCAGCCTTTCCATTTGCTCCTCCAGGAGGAATAACAAATCTAGAAATGCAATTCCACTTTGGTGTATTAAGATATTGATTTGCCTGCTGAATGGAAGTGCATTTGTCCTCCTGGCCTGTCCCACGGGCGGGAAGGGGTTAACCAAATGTTTATCACAAAGCTAGCTTCAGAGTTGAAAGTAATGTGATCAGTAATGAATTTTGTGTTACATTAGGTTGTATAAATGGACAGACAAGCGCAGACAACAAGTGGCCAGGAGTCGGGGCTAATCTAATGATGTAAAAATAGAGACAGCACCAATTATGCTGGGGGCCAGCTCAGAGCTCCTGCAGGGACTGCAAATGAATAGGTACAAATCCAATTACTCACTAATAGACGCACTACAAGAGGGGCAGTCAATGGTAAGTGCATTAGAGCCTAGTGACCTCCCTGCTCTGCACAACAGAATCCTAAATTTGACTTCCATCTTAAAAAGGGGGGAGGTACTCAAAGAAACTCTTCCCCTCTCAGCTCCCCCAGCAATTTCTCTCCGGCCCCTCAGTGCCACGTCGTGCCCATGTGGACGTGAGAGGGGAATGGGTGCCAGCTGCCTGCCCTTCACCTGCCTCCCGCTTCCCCCCAGCTCCAGCCCCCTCCCCCAGGCTCCTGAAGCACAGGCAGCCAGGGGGCCAACCCAGCCATGGGGCCGTCCCTTGATACCAACGAGAGCCTTTGATTTTGTGCATCTGTCAGACCTGGGTCGAAGGCAGGCGGTTACATACCAAAACATTTCACAGCCATGTGTCTCTCGGGGGTGATGTTTTTTACTGCTACGTCAAGGGCTGTGTCTGTATTAAAAATAAAATATTTCTTTAAAGAAAAATAAAAAAAAAGATCTTTGAAACAATAAAACAATGTGGGACCAAAACAACACCTTTTTGGACAGTTCATCTCCTTTGGTTGGGCTGCTGAGGGTCTAAGTGGCGCCAGGGGCAGGGGTTGGGGGGGCACTCAAGTTATATCTGAAGAAGAAAAGCCAGACCTGACTCACTCTGACGTTTTATAGCCCTTTCTGCATCTTTTCCTTTTCCTGTCCACCCTGGGCAGGGCAGGAGGAAGGAGAGCTGGCAACTGGTCCACCTTGGCGCACCCTGCACTTAGTTTTTGATTTCTGGCAGCAGGAAGACAAGTGGCTTACTTGGCAGGGCATGGCCATTGGCAGGCCAACGGCCAAGATTCCCAGGAAATAAGTCACGGAGCTAAGACCCGCCTGGCAGCACCCCTACAGCATGGCTGGTTGGCCTGCCCGGAAACCGGGGATGCATTAAGTGTCTCCTTGTTTGGTTCTCAGTGACCTGTAGATGAGTGAGATAGGAGCCAAAGAGACTCCAAACCTTTCAGGGGTCTCGGTCCCTTCTCCAGCGGCGGCCGGCCTGGCTCAAGGGCGCCGCGAGCGCATGGAGGCTGGACCCCAGAGAGACGGCCCAGAACCACCCCACGCGTCAGGGAGGGGACGGCTGGCGCAGGCTGCCTGGAGGTGGTGGGAATGTGCAGGATGGTGAGCTCACGGGCACGGAGTGGAAAAAGGCATCCTGAACAAATGCAACAAATGGATGGGTATTCTCCCCAAATTCAATTAAGCAGAGAACAGTGGAATTTGAAAGCTATCAAGCTACACTAAATAAAACACATGTGGGGAAAAGTTTGAGGGAGGTTGGTGAGAGCCCAGCAAGACACGCGAGGCCTGGAAGAGCTAGTGGGAGGCCAACAGTGTTTTTCCACTAGTAAGACCTCAAAATGTCCCCGTGGCTTGGGGCCCAGCAGGCCCTGGGGGTGAGGAGGCAGGGAAGGAGGTAAGGGTGGGAGAAAAGATCCAAAAACTAGCCACAAAATGTTACATTAAAGACATCAAGATTTTGCTTCCTTTCATCCATCTTAGAAACACGGGTCTACTTTGGTTTCGCAATATGGGCCCTGAGTACAGAAGTTCATAAAATTAAAAAAGAAAACATTGTTTAGTATGTGTGTACAAATCCTCCTCTATGACTCCAGACAGAGGTCTGTTTGCCTCAAAATTTAGCTCTAAGGATTCCAAGATGGAAAAAACAGAGATCTAAGAGAAAAACAGTACATTTAGCAAACCGTGATCTTAAGTTAATGGAATTTTAAGATCACAGACTTAGATCTGAATGGGATCTCAGAGGCAATCTAGTCCAACCCCTTTATTTCACAAATGAAGAAACTGAGGAACCAGGAAAATCAAATGACCTGTCCAAGAGCAACCAAGGAAAAAGTTGCACAAATGGGATTTGAATTCAGGTTCTTCAAAGATGGTGCTCTTTCCACTACCCTCAACTCTACAAACTTTGAGGCTGCTAGATGGTTCTAAATGGCAAGTCTTCCAGGAACGAAGCAACAGAAAGAAGAGACTTCCCTTGGATGGAAATTTATTTTTCTAAAAATTTTTACTAAAAATTAAAAAAATTTTCTAGGACAGGACAAGACCACTAGAAAGCTAGCATTTGCCCATTTCCCCTCCACATTCTTATGGCTTCTCCCTAGCTCCTGTCCCACCCCATCCTCATCCTCCTTTCATGTCAGGAGCACTTCTAAGAAGTCTAGCCTGTCAGCAGCTGGGACACTGTCTCATCATGAGCCCCATGATATGCAAGGCTCTTCTCCATTAGGCTGAGTCAATGCATACACATGGTCCATATCCCACTTGTTCCCAAGTGATGACAGGGGAATCCATCAAAGCACATGAAAGTTTAACACACACCACCCCCCCCCAATCGCAATCCTATAGGTATTTCTAAAGTTTGAAAAGGTCTCCCATCCAGTTTGGGGCTTCCCATGGGGAAAACTAAAAAACATTTAGGAATAGCACAAAATATGGAAAAGTGATTTCTAAGGGTGCTCTTTAAAATCTATAATAAATCTTCCCTCTGATATTGGATTTCCTTGCTCCTGTTATCTTTTTTTGTAACCTTGACTTCATTCATTCATTCACTCATGCATTCATTCATCCCTATGCAAGATTTGGGGGTAAATGCTAGGAAAAGAATCAGAATGTCAGAATTTAGGAAGTAAAAAAATTTAGAAACCATTCAATCCAGCTCCTTCATTTTACAAGTAAAAAAATTATTCCATAGAGGTTAAATGACAATCAGGGTCACATATTTTCCTTTGTTTTTGAGGACTTGAAATTTCTTCAAAGGCAAGAAATAAATTTATTCTTCCCAAAGACTATGAAAAGCAGTTAGGGAAGCCCTCCCAGACTGATTTGCATCTTATTAGAAAGAAGCAGACAAGATCTGTAGGGACACCACCAACTAGACCTTCATGGCTCACTCTGAGGGAGGCCATCTTGGAGGCTTCATGGCCTCCTTCTTCACTTGTTAGAAATTCTGGAAAGGCAACAGGGCTCTAGAGTCTAGAAGAAGTCTCAGCTGTTGGATAAAACTAGTAAATATCTGCATTTGAGGAAAAACTTGACAGAGCAGAAAGGACTAGTTTTGAAGTCCAAAATTCTGGGTTTGCATTGGGTCTTTGCTATTTCCTACAAATGTGAGCCTGGGAAAGCCCTGTAAATTCTCGGAGTCTCAATTTTCTCACTTGCAAAATGAAGAGATTAATCCTTGCTCTAGCTATATTACAGCATTTTTTTTTTTTTTTTTGATGAGGAAAGACTTTCTAAAGCCAGGAGATGGTAAGCTCTTGAGAGCAGGGATTGCCTATCTTTGGACCCAATAAAGTATCTTGTACTCATGATGTGCTGAATATGTACCAATAGCGATTGAGGAGGGAAGGAAAAGATTTATCCTCCTTCCTTTCCCCTTTTACCACCATTCTGATTTACCACTGCTGAAGACCTCACACTGGATATACTCTGAAAGGAAGAGACAAATAGACCCCAAGACCAGGTGTCTCATAAAACAGTGGGAACTGTATAGCTTACAGATTCAGAGATGTCCCAAGTGTCAGCCGCTGAGGAAGAAGGGGAGTTCTGGTGGTTAATGGGCTTCCTGACTAAGGCTAGTTTGCTATCATATGTAATAGTTAAGTAATGCATCTTGGGTGCAGCCATATGGGAAAAATAAACAAACAGACAGACAAAAAACAACCAGGCTTCAGAATGGGCCCATCAATGGCAAAGCTGGGAAGAGGTCAGGAGCCCAGCCAAACTGCTGTCACCAGCTCAAAATTGGTGGTGACTGCCAGGGAGGTCTGAGGGCCTCAGGAACGAAGGTATTCTAGGAGTACCATGAGTCAGGGATCACAACTGAAGAAGCATCAGTTTTCACAAAGGGACCTGTAAGAGCAGACATCCCTGCACCAGAGAAAAGTCTGGATTATAATCAGTTTCAATTGGAATACAGTTTTATTTCTTTCAAGGTTACTCTACCTAGCTTCTAGCAAAGTATGGCCAAGTAGAGGCCCTTTCTGGATCTACTTAGTGAATGGATGAAAATAATTTGTGATGACTACATTGATTGCTTTACATGCAAATGCTAGTCCTAATGTACTTGAATCAGGAGCAAATGGGATTCTTTTTTGTGGGAGAATCTATGGTATTTATTTCCTCAAGTTTTTTTGTTTGTTTGTTTGTTTTAAGCTTAAAGCTTAGGCTTGTGTGAAGAAATAGAATCTAGCTGAGTGATTTGAATTTTGGGGGCCTTTGTTAAGTGTTGGTTGACTGAAACAATTGTGTGTCTACATTTAAAGACTGATTAAATTGCTCATGAGGAATAAAGCCTTTTTAAGAAATGCAAAGTTTGTAAAACTGACATAGCCAGAATATAAAATATATGACATAGATCAGGAGTAGGCTTATTATCATTCTGAGAAAAAGAATAATACACACAAAAAGAAAGCTCCAAATGAGGGAGTCCTGTAGGTTTGCAAAAATGTTAAAAAAAAAAAAAGTGGTAGTGGTGGGGAAATGGAGATTTTTTTCCCTCTGATGCTTTTCTATAAAAGAAAAAAATTACTTTAAGAATCAAAGCCCTGTGTAATAGAGTAGAGCTCTCTCAATTTCAGAGATACAAGTAAGAGGTGAACAACAATTAGCAGTCAGATGAGATAGTTAGTTAGACTGGAAGGCTGTAAAGCAAAAAGCAATGTGGATATTCTAAGAATTAGCTTTTTTAATATTATAAATGAGAGGAAAAAAAGGAAAAAGTTGTTGTAAAAAAAAAGAAGTTAGAAGTTAGTTTTAAGCAGTTACATCAAAGAGCTAAAGACTAGTGAGAAGATACTTAATATGTGCCTAAGTATTTGTGTTTCTTTAAGTCTAGTTCCAGTTCTAGTTCTACAGTTCTTTCTTAAAATCTAACTATAAGAGAGAGCCATTAACTTACTGCTGTTTTAGTAAATAGTTCTATTTTTTTTTTTTTTGGCTGAGGCAATTGGGGTTAAGTGACTTGCCCAAAGTCACACAGCTAGGAAGTATTAAGTGTCTGAGGCCAGATTTGAACTCCTAGGCCATCTAGCTGCCCCAATAGTTCTATTTTTAATAGCCAAAAAAATATTGAGCATAAAGCATGCTAAAATTTCTAAGACCTAACTAACTAGACTTGGAGGAAGCCAGTTGTATTATATTGCCACGACAGTAATCCTAATACAGGTAAAGTGCCCAGAGGGAACCAAGCAAGCCTTTTTCAATCTGCACTTAAAAATCAAACCTATGATATGATGACTAATGTTATACAGTAGAGCTACCAATATTCTATGAGTCATGCTTCAAAGTACAGCACAAAGAAGCTCTATCACTTATCCTTTTTCATCACATACTTATTATTATGTACCTAAGAAGCTCTGTACTAGTCATTAAAAGGCTATAACTGTTGGGTGAAATTAACATGCACCTTATAGGCTTATCCATTCCTGAATGCAGGTCTTGACCAAGTTTGGAAGAACCCATGCTGGATGAGTTATAGAAACGTCAGCTATATACGAATCCCCATAATAATGAGCAATATTACAATGGGAATATCTGTAGATTAAGGGCTACAAGGACAAAAGCAAATGGAGTTTAGGATAGTGACTACATCCTTCATTGATACCATTATAAATAGTGTATCAATGCTGATTACGATACAAATTTCTGTGCCAATGATGTCCTAACTGGTAAGGCATTAAAGGAATCTATTTATCTCTGGCCATTAAGTGCTTGTCAGAGCCAATCAACCACTTGAGAATGCTGCCTTGTCCATTTGTCCTTCAGACCATCGAAAGAGGTTGTCCTGAGCTAGGGGTTAGGGAAGCGGCTTCTACCCGAGGCTATGAAGGCTCGTTCTGCCAGCCAGCACGGGTCCCCGAGATTTTTCCTCACTTGCCTAAATGTTCTAGGATGCCTTGCTGCCTTCAGCATGTGAGGGTGAATATGGGGCACTTCCTGAGGAAGGCGCCGCATCCAGGGAAGGGTAGTACTGGGCTCTTACCTCAGGATAAAGGCAGAGCTGCTGAGTTAATATTCAGGCTGGACTGTTAACGATTGTTAATAGTCAGGAAGAAAACAGATTGATGTTACAGCACTCTACCTAACTTACCATCCTCTGTACTTGGGCCATTTTATTCTTCTTTTAAAAAGATAGCAAATAAGATCAGTGCTATGTCACAATGGAGGAAGGGGAACGATGGAGGGAGGGAAAAATGACATCATTTGCTCTCCTATAAAGCCAAAGAGTAGTTTTATCTCTTTGAACAGGGGGAAAGCAGAATCTTGATTATCCCCCCCTTTCTTCCCCCTATTTTGTGGACCATATTAAGGCTATGTCTTACAGCTATATGGCTTCCCTTAAAAAACTCACAACTCCCTGGTGTCCAACAATCCCTCCAGCACACACAACTTTGTCTACTGGCACCAGGATAAGGTGCTCTGAGAAGCTGCTGGGATGGATGGTAGGAAGAACAGACTTCACAAAGGATTATGCTAGTGGTTGCTCAAGCCAGGAATTCTCAACCTGAGGTCCATGAACATGCTTTACAAAATATTTTGTTGACTGCAATTAAGATGATTGAGATTGGAGGGAGCTTTTTGGTTTGTTTTTGGTAAACCTTGTGATTTTATGCATTTAAAAACATTATTTTGAGAAAAGATCCATAGGGTTTACTGTATTGCCAAAGAGATCCATTAAGGATCTCTGCTCCAGATGGATTTCAGGAAAAAAAAGTGAGAAGACTTAACACAAACTGATGCTGAGTGAAGTGAGTAGAACCAAGAGAATTAACAGCAACATTGCACGGATCATTAACTTGGAAAGACTGCTCTTCTCAGCAATACAATGATTTAAGACAATTCCAAAAGCCTCAAGATAGAAAATGCTATCCAGAGAAAGAACTATGGAATCTGAAAACAGAGCAAAGCATACTATTTTCACCTTTTTAATTTTTTTTCTTTCCCACGGTTTTTCAGTTTTGTTTTGATTCTTCTTTCACAACACTACTAATGTGGAAATATGATTAATATGATTGTACATGTATAACCTATATCAGATTGCTTGCTGTTTTGGAGAGGGGAAAGGAGAGGGAGGGAAGAAGAAAGGAGAAAAAAAACCCCAAACATTGCCAAAGTAAATGTTGAAAACTATCTTTATGTACCATTAGAATAAAATAAAGTACTATTAAGTGGAAAAATAAAGTCTCTGCTCCATTTTTTCTGAAAGAAGAGGAGGGTAGGGAAAGAATTTTGTGGAAGGAACAGTTACTGTGCTCAAGTGATATCTTCAACACAGAGTCTTTGTGGATCCTACCTTTTCCTTCCTTCAAATAACCTTTTTTATTTTGTCTGTTATCTTGTAGAGACACATTCAGTATATATCTTGAAAAGCAGTATGGCACAGTGGAGAGAAAGCTAGCCTTGAAGCCAGGGAGACCTTAGGTTCAAGTTCTGACACATACTGGCTGTGTGAGCATAGACACAAGTCATTGAACTTCTCAATCTAGGCTACTCTCTAAGCCCCTCTCAAAAGGGATAATAACTGCCTTGATAGTGAGTTTCTTTACCTGGCAGCTCCCCATTCCAATTACATCACAGATCCAGTACCTATCCTTATCTTGATATATGTACATATTGTCTCCACTATAAATTGTAAACCCCTTGAGGGCAGGATTTATTTTTGTCTTTGTATCCTCAGCTTCTAGTACAGTACCTGGGACCAAAAAAAAAAAAAAAAAAAAAAGATCATAGATCTTTTTTGAATTAAATGACAAGGGGACAAGACTAGGCTGTAGTCTGTGCAAATGGTCCACAGAAGCTGGGTGAAATATCCTAATTTCTGGAAAAGTTACAAGGCACAGGAAGGGAGACAGTCTTTATCAGCCTAAAAGATTCCAAAAGCTATATACAAGTTCAGGGAAAATTCTTCCAGAGGTTCTGGACAGGAAATGAAGAGGGGCCATCCATTATTCATGAGCCAGTGGAAAGTATGGAATGGTAGAATAGTAGAAAGAGTACTGGATTTAAATGTAAAAGAATTGGGTTCTAGTTCCAGCTCCATCACTTATTAACAGTGTGACTCTCTGAACTTCGGTTTCCTTATTTATTAAAAGGGAATAAAAATCCATCTCCCAGGGCTGCTGGATATTCAAAATGCCTTGTAAATTTTAAAGGCTCTTAGAAGAATCTTCTATATACAGAAAGCAGTAATGAATGGCAAGGAAGACAGCAGGTTTGACAGGCAAAGATTGAACAATCTGGTTGCTTCTACAAAGGAAGAGGTGATGGACTTTTCCTGTACCTTCCAAAAATGTTTCCATTGTCTTTTGGTTATTTTCATTCTGAATTTCTTCCCTCTTCCTTCCCCAGAGTTTGAAACAGCTTGTTTGTTAGGCAAGCCTTCCATGCAAATTCTAGGATGAAGCAGCCAGTCTGAAGGCATATTGCTGGTCATCATGTAGCCCTGGGGTTTTGAACAAGATTTAGGAAAACCAAGAGGGACCTTGTTACTGTGCTACTGGCCCATTCCCTGGGAATGGAAGCAGAACTCCTTTGGAATTAAATTTTGAGGGCTGTAAAACTCACCCCTTGTATGGGCAGCTGGGAAGATGAAGGATGTACAATAGAAGTAGCCACCTATGATTACCTGATGGAAACAGCCACATCTTCCACTCCTCCAAATGTGACTGTGTGTGTGCGTTATTTATTGGATGACTATCAGAGTGTTAGAGCTGGAAGAGACCTGAAGGTCACTTAGTCCAACACCTGAAGTAGAGGATACTAGAGACGGTAATTGTCTTGCCTACAGTCGCATGAGGAGAAAGCCGCCAAGTCAGGATAGGAACCCATTCACTCCTCAGCTAGTATTCTTTTTTTTTTTTTTAAGCATTGGCAGGGCTTAGGGGCCAGTAGTCAACGGTCCCAAGGACTTTTACGGAGGTGGGGACACCAGCAGGAGCAGGTCCCCTAAGCAGAGCCCATC
Organism: Antechinus flavipes; assembly: GCF_016432865.1. Taxonomy (NCBI): domain Eukaryota; kingdom Metazoa; phylum Chordata; class Mammalia; order Dasyuromorphia; family Dasyuridae; genus Antechinus; species Antechinus flavipes. Next base: position 116,298,955 of record NC_067401.1, on the reverse strand, counting down.
AGACGGGTTTTGATCCCCCTTCCTGGTTCCTTCCCTCCCTTCCCCCCGGGATTGCCAAGGATCCAGCCGTGATGGCTGACGATGTACGGCCGGGGTCTCGGGTCCCTCCTCAGCCCCTGACTCTTGCAGTTAGGGCCTTGGGAGCCCTTGGAGACACCTGGATCCCCTTGGTTCAGGGGGTTCTGACTCTCTTCGAAGCTGCCAGTGTGACCGGCTCCCTGACTGTATTCTTATTTCACTTGTTCCAGGTGGGAAGGGCAACCTCCTGGGGAACAGCCCCTTCTTGGAAGGCTCTGTGTTGATGGCTTCCAAAAAAGGACAGAAAGCAGCATTTTAACCAAGGCTGGGGGTTGAGGGAGCGGGGGGCGGGGGGACACGCAGATCAGTGTGCAGCCCCTCCAGCCTGCCTTCAGCTTTACCTGTTCCCGATCCCACGACATCCCGGCTTGGAGATTCAGCCATGGCGTCAGCCAGCCGCTCCCGGAGGCCTTCTTCGGTGTGCTCCATGGAGGACATGTGGCGGAGGCCGAAGCCTTCGGGCCAGCTTCCGCACACTTCCAGCAGGGTCACACTCCGATCAAAGGTACCTGCAGCACAGAGAGGGAGACCTGGCTGAGCACAGACACACACCTTCTCCACCTCCCCTCCAGGCCAGCAAAGCTGGGTCACATGGACTCTCCTTACAATACTGCCCTTTCACAGAGGAAGAAAGGGAGGCTCAGAGGGATGCGGGGATTTGCCCGGGATCGCCTAGTTAGCCTGTGCCAGTTATGGAACTTAAAACTCAGGTTTTCCTCCAGGCAAGACTGCCATCCATTTGTTATATCATGTACTCTATGTCACAAGATGGCGGTCGCGGCTCCAGAGAGCCCTGGAGGTGGACAGGGCCGTCGACATCATGTGATCCTGTTTCTTCATATAGCAGACAGGGAAACTGAGGCCCAGAGTGGCAGAGACAAGGGGAGCGGGGAGGGGCTCTGGCAGCAGGAGCCTCTCAGGAGTGGGGGTCAGGGCCCAGCTTCCTGCACCTGAGCGCACGACGGCTGGCGCACGCCAGAGATGCCGGAGATGGCGTCGTGGCCGGGCCCCTCAGCATCCCTGCTCGAGGGCAAGCCGAGCCCTGTTTGGGAGAGCACACGGGGTTCTGCTGAATGCAAAGACTAGACTTTCGAATCCAAGAGTGCTTCAAAGCACAAATTAAAATTATTTTGACTTTCTGATACAGCAAGTCTTCTGTAAAGGCTTATTTCAAACCATTCGCCCTGGAATGAGATTACGGTCATGCTCTGGTGCTTTAAGCACATACCACGTCCCCAGGCGTTAGGTAACCAAGCCCTCTGCACCGACTGGGCCTGGCTCCTGCCAGCCCAAGGAAGGCTAAAAAATGCAGCAAATGCCAACGTTTCCCCAAGTGAAAAGTCCACGAGGCGCGTCCCCGTATCAGCTCCTCGCTTCTCCCCTTTGATCAGCCTTCAGAGCCTATCTCTCCCAGGCAGGGGGCTGTGCAGCCTCAGAGCACACCCTCTGCCAATGACAGGTGGTAATAGAGAGGGTGCGAGCCCGAGCCCCCGGCAGGCGGCCCTGCCTCTGATAATGGCCAAAGTACTGAGGTGATAACCGTTAGTAAACACTCGAGGCAGCCAGCGGCTCCATACATCAGCAAAGAGGGCCAGATAATCCTGAACTTTGGTGGCGGGGACAAAGGCCCCTGGCTGCTGGGCCGGCCGGGATCTATACAGCAGCAAGGGTCACTGTGGGCTCCTGACTTTCATCAGCAAAGGCCCCCCTTTGATTTATCTTTTGTCTAACATTGGGGCAGATTCTGGCCCTGAAGGCACAGGCAGCGCTGCAGAGGGAACACAGGAGGGGAGGCTCCTCCGAGAGGGACGCTCAAGGCTTTTCCTGGAAGGAGAGGGACGGGCCCCTCTTCTTCCATCTCCCCTCCAGCCCCTAGGGACCAGTGGACCCCGGGGCGGCGACTGCCCAAGAGGCAAACTGTGCCCTCCTCAGGTGCTACGGGTCATGTTGGCTGCCCCTTGGGTGTGTGCTGTTGGACAGAAAACACAGGGCAGACACGTAGCTACCTTCCCTGGAGTCAAATTCCAAGGCTCCAAAGGTTCAAGGACATAAGTTCGATTCCTGATCTTGCCATTTACTTGTGTAACTTTGGATGAGTAACTTCATCTTTCTTTCTCCATTTATGAAATGGGGATAAAATGGCCCCATTTCACTATAGCTCCTGAGGTGGTAGGTGGTGGAAGAGAAGGAATATTCATATTAAATGTGGTTCTTTTGGGAGGTTCTTTACCTCTAGAAAGTCAGTGTCATAAAATACAAAAAATACTAATGAGAGGTCAGAAAGGTTTGGGTCAGAAGGCCTTGCTCTGTCATTTGTAAATTCTGTGGGTCTTAAGTTTCCTTATTTGTAAAAGGAGTATAATAATGCTGGTCCTACTTATCTCTTGTGGGGCTGTCGTGAGAATTCTCTAAATTAATGGTATGTGGACATGCTTCAAAAATGATAACGTGAGAAGTCTGGCAGAAAATACCTTTAGACTAACACCTCACACCATATACCATGATAAGTTTCAAATAACATATGACCTAAATAAAAAAGGTCATATCGCAAACAAATTAGGGGGGAAGAAGATAGATACTTTTTAATAACTATGTATAGATAATGAAGAGTTCTTGATCAAAAAGGAGTAGAGGCTAACATAAAAGATAGTGTAATATGTAACAGAACTTATCTATTAAATAAAATTGGAAAACTTTAAAAATGAGATGGAATTAACTTCAAAGAGAAATAGTCAACGATGGGAAAAATCATTGGAGTAAATCTGATAAAGATCTTATATCAAAAAAGGAAACTTATACAAATCTATAAGAATATAGTACAAATTATAAAAACAAATGTTTGTTGATTGACTAGAGCAATTCCTCAATAGCTAAATGGTTAACATATGTGGAAAAAACAATTTTCAAAGGAAGGAATTTAAGCTATTAATCAATAAAAATGTTCCAAATAAATAAGAGAAACAAAAATTAAAATACCTCCAACTTTCTACTCCATATCTGGAAAATAAAGCAAAGGTGAAAAGGAAGAAAAATGTCAATTGTGGGAGGGTTTGTGGGAGGATGGGCACCCTGACGTGCTGTTGGGGGAGTTGTCAACTGGTCTAACCATTCTGGAAAGTAATTTGGGACTACATTCCCAAAGTCACTAAACAGTGTATTCCTTTTGATCTAGTGATAACAGTACTAACTATAAACACTCACAGAGGTCAAAGACAAGAGGATGGAACTATAAGTACAAAAATGTTTATAGCAGCTTTTTTTTTTGTCACAGCAAAGATATGGAACAAAGTGGATACCTATTAATTGAGGAGTGGCCTAACAAATTATGGAAAATAAGTGCAATAGAATATTATTACATCCTAAGAAGGGATGAATTCAGAGGATTTGTATAAATAGATGCTGAGTGAAGTAATCAGAGATAGGAAAACAATTTATACAACGAGTCAATAATGTAAAGGACAAACAACTTTAAATAAATTTTGTCAGTCTAATGACCAGTCATGACATCAGAAGGAAGAAGCTTCCTACCTTTTGGCAAGAAGTGATTGTTTTAGAGACATGCATTTTCAGACTTTGTAACTAGTTGATTTGTTTTGCTTGCCTATTCTCCAAAAGGGCTCAATGGGAGGAGGAAGGGGAGTTGTTGAATAGTGATAGTGATTTTTAAAAAATGATTTAAAAAAAAAGAGATGTAATAAAACATTGAAAAAATGCACCAAAGAGAACAGAGAATGGGATACAATAGGAGCAATTTTGTTACTATGATGCCAAATTTATTATTAGAGATTAAAAAAACCCAAACTTCCTATAAATTGACAGTTTCAGATATGGTCCTCCTTTTCTTTGCATATGGAAATGTTCATGATTGTATGTTTAAGTTAATAGTAATAATTTCAAAAACCAGTAAGATCCCATGTAGAGGAGGGGGAGAAGGGGAGGGATTGGTATCACTCCAGGTTCAGAAAGGCCTTTAGCAGTTGCTTTGTCTCTTTGGCCTGAAATTTTTTCCCTATGACACCCATAAATTCTGGTTTTCCAGGGAGAGAAGCAATTCTGATGGAAAACAGGAAACTCTTTTCCTCCATGCATCCTCTCTAAAGATGAGTTTGTGGTGACCATGCAATCAGTTCACCCAAGTAATGCTTAATTTGTTTAAGACAAAGGAGTAACTGCAGGATTGCTAGAGCTCATGGCAACTCCTACATGTAGGATTCACTATCAAAAGATGACAGAATATGTTGGCGAGAGACCTTGGTTTGAGGTGCTGAGCAAATGCAAATAACCGTAACTGTAAATTTATAAAGCTCGGCACTTTCAAGTTTGGAAGGCACTTTATAGGCAAGACCTCATTTGAGTTTCTCAATAAGCCTGGGCAGTGAGGTAGAGGGAGGGGAAGTAATGAGTATTTATACAGCTCTAGATATGGCGCTAAGTATTTTACAAATATCAGTTCCATTTGATCCTCACCACTCTCTGAAGCGTGTACTATTATTACTTCCATTTTTATGGATTAGGAAGTTAGTAAGCAAGAGTTAAATGTTTTGTTCAAGGTTACTCAGTCTGAAAGTGTCTGAGGTATCAGTATTCTTCTTTTATAAAAGAAAGCACTGGAATTCCGAGAGGTCCATCATATAACAGGATCACAGATTTAGAGCTTCTCAAATGCAACCCTCTCACTTTACAAAAGGGAAACTGAGGCCCAGAGAGGTTAAGTGACTTGCTTATGCACAGAGGCCACAAGTGGCAAAGGTGGGATTTGAATCTAGATTTTCTTGCTATTAAGTCCAGGGCTCTTGCTACTACATTGCAAATTGGAACATTTTGTATTAAGTTCATAAAGGCCCTCGTTAACTAATAAAACCAATCAATATCTGGGCTTCCTACAAATCCGATATAATCCCAGCTCCCCTTTATATGACACTTTAAGGTTTTAAAAATGCTTGCAAAGCAGGCACCAAAAATACTATTATTCCGATTTCACAGATGAGGAAAATTGAGACTCAGAGGTAACACAGCTTGCCTAGTGCCATCAAACCAGGACTTACATTAGAGAAGAGAATAAAAGGAGGCAGCAGAAAGACAGTCAGCAGCTAGAAGTCACTGCTGATGATAAGGAGCCAGCACCAGGGGAGCCAGAAGTCAGCTAAGGCAAAGGACACCTGGACCTGTCGGGGTCAGACACCAAAGTGAGACCAGAAGGAGAATGTCCCAGAATAAATGTCAGGAATCCAGTGGCTCCAGAAGTCTGAAACAGGGCCGGCAAACACAGGGCAGGTACGGTGGCTCCCATGCAGCTGGCTGGCAGTGAATGTCTGCAGATGAGGTGGAGCAGGTGGGGGATCAGCAGGGTCAGTACGGAATGGAATCTTGCAGGGAGCTGGAAGGGCCACTGTACACAGAAGGTAAGATGGAGTCCAAAGCCAAGGGGGATGGTGAAGAGAACTGCACTGCCATTAAAGGGGCAAGACCCCAAGGAAAGAGGCCTGAACCAGGGACATGTGATTGCCCTCATCTGCAAGCTTTAATAGACTTGTATTCAAGGCGCCTGCATTTGGATTCTAGCTCTCATACTTTTAAATACATTTCCATATTTGTCATGTTGCAAAAGAAAAATTAGCTCAAAAGGGAGAAAAAACATAAGAAAGAAAAAAAAAAACACAAGCAAACAAACAACAACAATAAAGAAAAAGGTGAAAATACTATACACAGTCTCCATAGTTCTCTCTCTAAATGCAGATGGCTCTTTCCATCTCAAGTCTATTGGAATTGCCTCAAATCACCTCATGGTTGAAAAGGGCCAAGTCTATCATAGTTGATCATCACACAATACTGTTGTTACTGTGCGCAATGTTCTCTCTTGGTTCTACTCACTTCACTTAGCATCAGAACGTATAAACCTTTCTAGGCTTTTCTAAAATCAGCCTGCTCGTCATTTCTTGTGCAATAGTGATATTTCATTGTACTCACATTCTAAAACTTATACAGTCATTCCCCAAAGGCATCCACTCAATTTCCATGAACTGTGACTTTTATATTGTTTTTTTACAGGCTGCTTGGCCAGTACAAGCAAAAGGGATGTTGCTGCTGCTGCTGCGAACAACAATAAAAATGATAGCAAACATTTATGTAGTGCTTTAAGGTTTGCACTTTACGTGTTATCTCATTTGAGCTTCATAACTCTCTGAAGCATATGCTATTTTCCCTATTTTTATAGATAAGTATTCTGAGGTAGACTGAAGTTAAGGGACTTGCTTAGAATCACACAGCTAGTGTTAGGCTAGATGTGAATTCAGGTTTTTCATCACTCAGGGCCTGGTTGAGTTATCCACTTTGCTACCTAGGACAATAATAAGAATCATGGCTTAGAGTCCCTATTCAGATTAAAAGAAAAAGGGAAAAGGACCTATTTCTATAAAAATATTTATAGCAGTTCTTTTTGTGATGGAAAAGAATGGGAAATTGAAGGGATACTTATCAATTGGGGAATGGCTGAACAAGGTAGGGTATATGATTGTTTCTTTATTTTTTAAGTAGGTACATCTTTTTATTTATACTTTTATGTATATTGGAAATATGATTAGCAAAGTTATTTCATTTTTAAATAGTATTTTATTTTTCTAAATATATGTAAAGATAGTTTTCAATATTCATTTTTGTAAAACTTTTGTGTTTTAGATTTTTCTCCCGTCTTCTCTTACTTCTCCCTTCCCCAAGACAGTAAGCAATCTGATATAGGTTAAATATGTGCAATTCATTTAAACATGCTTCCATGTTTATCATGTTGTACAAGAAAAAAACAGACCAAAAAGGGGAAAAAATGTGGTATATGATTATGATGCAATACTATTGGGCTATAAGAAAAGATAAGCAGGATGCTTTCATATAAACCTGGAAAGACTTGATACTGATGTCTGATATAAAGTGAATTGATATAAAGTAAAGCAAGCAGAACCAGGAAAACAGTGTACACAGTAACAGCAATATTGTATGGCGAAGAACTATGAATAACTTAGCTGTTCTCAGAAATATAATGATCCGAGACAATCCCAGAGGACTCATGATGAAAAATGCCTCCAGGGATGGAATCTAAATACCAATGAAAACATGGCATTTTTTTGCTTCCTTTATTTTTTCTTTTGATCTTTGTCTTCTTTCCCAATATGACTAATATGAAAATATGTTTTGCATGATTGCATATGTACAACTCATATAATTGTTTACTGTCTCGGAGAAGGAGGGAGGTAAGGAAGGAAAGGAGAAAATATAGAATTCAAAATTTAAAAAGAATGAATGTTAAAAATTGTCTTTACATGTAATTGGGAAACAAAATATTATTTTTTAAAAAGTTTCCTTCTTCAGAAGGAACTGCATATAATAATCTGGATGTGATCAGAACAGGGCAGAACACAAAAGACCTACAACCTCTCTTATTCTGGTTATTCATTATGTCCTTTCTTAATGCAGTCTAAGATTGCATGACCTCCTCTGGTTGTCATATTACAACCCTGATTCATATTGTGCTCATGGTCCATCAACCTCTCCCACTCCTGTGTCCAGATCTTTTTCACATAAAGTGGTGTCTATCTCCATTTCCTCCATTTTCAATGTGTGAAACAGATCGTTTTGTACTCAGGGATAGCACTTGACTATGGTCATCTCTATTTAATTTACTTTTAAGAGCTGCCACCCACTATTCTGACCAGAGTAAGTAAGCTGAGATACAATCTTGTATTCTTTCCATTATATCGTTGTGACTCTTTTAGGAATGGCTCTGTGATGTCTCAGTGAAGAAGTCCTTAAATTGGACAATACACATCAGAGCTCTCCCTTTTGGAGAACATTCAGTCAACGTGGCTCATAAGAAAAGTCACAGGATTGAGGATAAAGTCAACGTTGTTGATGTCCTGCTGAAAGGTATCTGCCTACATACCCTGGCAAAGGGTAAGGATGTAGTCTGTCCAGCACCAGTAGGGAGAGAGCCATCGGGCAAAAGAAAGGCCTTAGGATGTTAGAACTGACATATGTGGCCAGTGGTAGCAAGGTGAGCAGAGCAAATGTAAGGTTGGCAATGGAAGAAATGCAAATTAGAAGCCAGAAAAGTTTGGGATGGGACTCAGGTTCTTGAAAAGGCAGTTTTGACACAGGAGAAATTGGTGATTTTGGAGAAAGGAGACCAAACTCCTACTTTTCATTATGACACTAATTAGTTCCTTGGACAAGTTGTTTTTTCTGAGCCCAAGCTTCAGTCGTACACTTCTGTGGTGATACATTTCCTGCAGTGACAGCTACCATTCAACCAAGACAAAAAACAAAACAAAACAACAAAAAAACCCAAAAAAACTCAATCATCATTGCTAGCATTTTTAAGGCTTCTAAGGGAGAAGTGGTAATTTTGTGGAAGAAAACTTCTTTTTGCCCATGAAGGACTGTCTATAATATAGCTACTTGGAAGCCTTCATCCTCCTCCTTGCTTTCCTCTCCCTCTCTGCCTATTCCAATTTCTGCTTATTCTCTAAAACCCAGGTTGAATCCTACTTCTTCCAAGAAGATTTTTTTTTTAACCATTCATGTCTATGGGGAACCCTTACTCTACTCAATTCCTTTTAAAAAATTTTTTTTTCTGGTTCTTTGTGATCAATTCTTTTTTTTATTAATTGTTTTCTTTTTTTTTTATTACATATGTATATTAACTTTTCAAGGTTCAGAAGTGCCCCTGGAGTTAAAGACAATAATAAAGCTGTTTAGGCTTTACTAACTTACTAATAATTATTCTGGCCCTGACATTCAAACCAGAACCTCATCATTCAAAAACTTCCTTGCCCTCCATCTAAACTGGACTTAAAGTTTAACTTTAAGGTCGACTTTTGGGCCCATAGAAAAGATGCACCAATGCAGAGGTTTGGATGGGGAACAGGGGCAGCCTGATTTACTTTGGTCATAGGAAAAGTACTGTTGGCCAACTGTACATCAGCTGATGAACACACAAACGGACACTAATTTCCATATTTCCCACTAAATAGAAACTGGTGAGTTATAGGAAGATGGGGCTGGCAATAGGGAGCTTGCCCCACTTCTTTCCCAATTCCTTTAGGCAGTGTTTAGGGTGAGTAATCACCCACTCAGTTACTCCCGGGGTATATGCCAGTCTGGGGTACATTCTTCCTATTTTCCCCTGTATTCACCTGACCATTTGCAGGAGTTGGGCCTGGGGGAGGCTGGATAAATGGGGTCTGATGGAGTTAGTGCCTGAACTTCTGGGAGTGGGCGGATCACCTGTAGGATCAGCCAATCACTAGGAGCGGGGCAGGGAGCACCAATGGGCCATGCACAGGTCTTGGACTGAATGGATACATGTGGTGAACATGTTGGACAATCCCAAGCCAAGGAATGCAGTCCAAAGAGAATTCAACTAGTAAGAATTCATGGTGCCTTCAAAGCAGTCTTTATGGCTCTAATGTGATATATTCAGACTATTGCCTTTATGGGTTGAAACACTGGACTATAAAACAGATGACCTGGGCCCTAACTTCATTCTATTTCTAACTTTGCTTTGTGACTTTGGGGCAAGTTGTGGAACTACTCGGGGTCTCAGCTTACCTGTGTGCAACATTGGGAATAATGAATAATTCACTCTGGGGGTTCTGCACCGGCCCAGATGACTCCCATGTAATTAACAACACTGGTGGGTATTGAGATCACCCTGGGTGCCACAGTGGCTTCCAAACGGAACATCCTGAAAAGCTAACATTCCAGTCGTAAGTCCCCGTCAGCTAAGGCAGGAGGAAGCGGTTGGATGGGAGAGAAGCGAGACTGTAGGTTTTCCCTAATTAAAGACAGAGGGTCATACCAGGACTACCCATCATTCCTCTAGCAGAGTGAGCCCAAATAGTGAAGGAAATGCCTGGGAAACCCTGGGGTTGGAAGACATGGCTTCTGAATCTGAGTAAGAGGGACGATCTGAAGGGCACTGTAGGTTGGGGTCCAGGTTCCTCAATTAAGCTACTTGCTGTTTACTTTTGAATTTCTGGAGCCAAGCTTTTCTGGGTCTGATTCTGGGGGCCTCCCTACTCCCTCTTCCTTGAGGAGGCTGACAGGAAGCCTGGGAGGCCCGGTGGGAATAAGCCCTGGGGAAGGCTCATCCTGTACCCTCCCTTTCCCTGACCCTCCAGTCTGGGGGAGGGAAAAGCAGCTGCCATAGGGGGTGGGGGCCCTAGGAAGTCTTCTGAATCTTCTGCGTTTTTCTAGCAACTCCCATTTGTGACCCAGAGGATTTTCCTCCCCAGCTCGTTTAAGGGATTGGTTTTGATTCAGTGAAGAAGTGGACAGAGCCTCTTGCTACCTGACCTAGGCTTGACTTTTCCCCTCCTGGCCACACTTGGCTGCACGCGATGTTGATTCTCCCCTGTGTACATATGACATATTTCTTCTTAATTCATATTGGAATGTGCACTGACTTGAGCATGAAAAACAGCAGCAGAAGTTCCACCTCTGTACAGATTTCATAAATCGGCAGGGAGGCATTCTGGAGAGATCTCACAAAGCACGCACCTTGGAAAGCAGCTTTCCAGACCTATCAACTTCTCCCTCCCCCAAACATCTTGGCTAACTGGGGTAAGGAGCTCATGTGAGGGAGGGGACGGTGAAAATCAGATCTTGTCACTACTTCATCATGACATCAGCAAGCTATCAGTCTGCCTGTGAATTCAAGGACTGGATATTGCAAGCCTCAGGATGGAAGACTTCCCAGGGACCCCGTCTCCGGCCAGTGCCGAGGTACCTACATGAAAAATCTGTCCACATTGGTCTAACACTGGAACTTCCAAAACTAGAGGCCCAGAGACCCTTTCTTCCTCTATCAGGAAGACTGGCATAGGTGTGATTTTGGCTTTTCTATACACTTAAGCAGGATTGGAAGCATAGTTTATTAGATACTGGGCAATAAAAACAACCCTTCCAGGATGTTCTGACATCTTTCTCACTGATGATGGGCAAAGAATTGTCAACTTAAGTACAGTACAGTAGAGAAGCCCCATATACCAAGACACTTCAGTACAGAAATGGCCACTGAAATTCAACATCTAGGAATGAGGAAAGCCCTAGGAATGACGGCTATTCTAATAAGATGACAAATGCTAATGATAACAATAAGAGTGACAATACCATGGAAAGAAGGAGACTGAAGGTTTTGAGTTTGAGTCTAGAGATCACATTGAATCAAAGAAAGAAGGAGATACCTACAAATACATTGGTCTCCTCCAGATAAGACACACTGATCAAAAAGATATAAGGAAGGTTTTGGCTGAATATACGAAGAAGCTTTATTGGAAGTCCGAAATCAAAGCTGAATAAAAGAATACATTTAAAGCAATTAGTACCCATGCAACATCAGTCTTAAGTTATACTTTTGAAATTGAAAAATAGACTGCAAAAGATTTGGAAAATGCCTTAATAGAACTCTATACAATATTCTCAACATATAGGATCCATCACTCTAACGGAATTACAAAAAGATGAACAATTACATAGCAAAAAAAGGAAAAGAGATTGACATTCTTAAAGAAGATGGACATATGAATAACCTACTGAAATGCTTTTGGAAAACAGGTATCACTTCAAGGAATAGGAAAAGCTGACAATAGGTTCATGGTTTTGTATTTGTTAAATATACTAAAGTTTTACTTCCAGCTAGACCCTATGAACTACAATTGAGAAGTAGAATCAAAAGGCTCCCCAGGCCATCCATGGATAACCTCCATATGAATTCTACCAACAAGAGAATGTTGAAAAAATGGCTGACTCATGAAAATCTGTTTGTGGGAAAGAAGGCATTTACAATGACATTTTAGAACCAGATTACTGCTGCCAGAAACTATATATGGGTTATTTTTAAGGAGCCTGTACTTAGTGATCAATGTAGAGTGTGCAAAGAAATGGAGACAATAACACATTACTTCAGGCTTCAAAAATTTAGCACCTAACAAATCTAGCAAAACATAGAGGCTAGAATTATAAATAAGGAGGACACTTTTTTTTTTTTTAAATAGACTGACAACCAATTTCTATAATTTAAGTCATTTAGTTGATTCAATCATGGCCAACTCTTCGTGACCCTATTTGGGTTTTCTTGGCAAACATACTCTGGCGATTTGCCTTTTCCTTTCCCAACTCATTTTACAGATGAGGAAACTGGGGTAAATGGGGTTAAATGATTTACTCAGAGTCACAAAGGTAGGCTGTCTCCAAGCCATTTAGCTCCCTTATTTGATATCCTGATCTCAAATTACTTCAGGTAGAGACCTCAAAATACCCAAGAGATATTGTTCAAACAATTATAATAGAAACAACTGGTACCCACAATCACCAGGATATAATAGGATAGTGTACAAATATTTTAAATATATCTTCATGTCAATACTTACAATTGCCTAGCTACAAGGAATAAAAATCTTTCAGAGTAGAGAAACCTGGCCAAGGAGATCAAAAGCATATAAGATAGGATTAGGTACATATCATCCCTCTTGCTGGCATATAGGAGTTGTATGGGAAAATGCATAGGAAGATGTTTTTAGCCATCCAACAAAAAATAAGCTTATAGGAATAAAAACAGGAAAGCTACTTGTCCTTTGGCCATTTACATTTAAACCTCATCAAAAAAAGATGACAATGAGATAACAACAAAAACAACAAAAGAAACCGTAGTTTTTCTCATCATTTCCTACATATGACTATTTCTCTGTTTGGTTTGTATGTATTTTGTGTTTATTTGTGTGAATGTGCTACTTTGCTTCCCTCTCCAATCTTTTCCCCTTCACACTTGGGCAAATGTAGGCTTCTTGAGGGAAAGGATTGCTTTATTATTATCTTTGAATCCTTAGAGTCCAGCAGAATACTTAGCAAATAGTAGGCGTTTAATAATATTTGCTGAACAAATAAATGAAAATACTTTATGCAGATTATCTCATTTAAGCTTCACTTCTAACACACACATACACACACACACACACATATTATCGTGCCCATTTTACAGATAAGGAAACTGAGGTTTCAGAGAAACTAAATGACTTGCCCATGGTCATATATTTTGAATATTTTCCTGTCTCCAAGTTCAACACTGTTTGTCCTGTTAGTGTGCTTAAAAACTATCGCTTCGATATCATTATACACTTCAACAATGATATTGTATGAGGATGTATTCTGATGGAAGTGGATTTCTTTGACAAAGAGACCTAACTCAGTTTCAATTGATAAATGATGGACAGAAGCAGCTACACCCAAAGAAAGAACACTGGGAAATGAATGTGAACTATTTGCATTTTTGTTTTTCTTCCCGGGTTATTCTTACCTTCTGAATCCAATTCTTCCTGTGCAACAAGAGAACTGTTCGGTTCTGCAAACATATATTGTATCTAGGATATACTGCAACATATCTAACATATATAGGACTGCTTGCCATCTAGGGGAGGAGGTGGAGGAAGGGAGGGGAAAAATTGGAACAGAAGCGAGTGCAAAGGATAATGTTGTAAAAAAATTACCCTGGCATGGGTTCTGTCAATATAAAGTTATTATAAAATAAAATAAAATATATTAGAAAAAACAAACAAACAAACTATTGCTTCATTTGGCTAATCCCCAGCGTTATAGAGGGATGCTCCAATATTTTAGGAAAAAAACAAAACAACTCAGTAACCTTATTTAAAAATAGATTCCAAATAAATGAAACCTAAGCTTCTCAAGCTAAAAATAATTCTGAAGTCTGAAACTTGGGGCCTAGGAGAACTCTGTTTTCATTAATTAGAGGAGATGTTTCTAAAGCCATCAGTTTTATCACGGCTGAATTTCAGATGTGAAATTCAATATACCCCATATGCAAACATCCAGAGCCTGTCCTTTTGAATTATGTTTGACCTTTTGTTCTCCTTTTTGTGGCATCTATACTTCCTCAATGAGAGTGTTCCTTGTTTCCTCTGTGGTTTAACCAGAGGAGCGCTGACCTGGATGCCAGAGCCTGACACTGGGCCTTAGGTGGGGATTGCAAAGGCCTTTGGACAAGTGAGGCTTGTGGTCAGACTGGTTTGGCCGCTGAAGAGGGATTACCAGCCAGAACTTCACTTTCACCCCAGCCTTAGTGGCTAGGGGAGTTAGAGACAGCCACCCATCTCTGACATTGCTGAAGGCAATGGGCCAACTCCCATCAGGTGCTGAGTAATCCTTTGCACTCAGGGCTGGATTCTCACCTTGCCTCTTTATCCAGCTTCCCTGAAAGTTGAAAACCTAATAGCAAATTTGGATATGAAATCCAGGAAACTGGACTGCTTTCTAATGGAGGAGGTATAGGATAATGGTCACAGACTACAAATGAAAATTAAGCTGTACCACAAACCTTCAAACCATACAACGATAAAGAGGATGGAGTTGGGTAGATCAAGATTAAAAGAGAGCTATTCCCAGCCCATGGCTCTCCCACATAATAATCAACCTAATAAGCATTTATTAAGTACAAACTATTTGGTAGATGCAAGGATTACATCATTAAAACTGAGCATGCTCTCAAGGAGCTTATGTTCTACTGGAAAGAGGTGGGAAACAACATGTACACAGAAAAAACAAATCCAAATTATACGTGAAGGGAGGGATGATGAGAGAACAAACTATTGGATGGAAGAAGGCCTTTTATAGGAAATGTCACTTGAGCTGTCTTGAAGGGTACCTCTAGAAGTAGTTTCAAGAACAGGTAAGAAGGGACAGTGTTCCAGGCTTAGGAGATGGTCTGGCAAGAAGTCAGGGGATGGGATATCAGAGATAGGCAGCAGCAAGTAGATTAAATAGGTTAGAATGATGAATATATGATGAGAAGTCATCTGGAAAGATAAGTTGGAGCCAGACTGTGAAGGGTTTTAAATGTCAAATAGAAGAGTTTGCATTTTGTCCGAGGGACAATAGAGTCACTGGAGCTTTCTGAGGTGGTGAGTGCTGAATTTAGACCAGAGCTTCCCTTCTTTTTTGGACTCAAGCATCACCTAATGTTCCAGTGAACTAGCTAGCATGTGGTAGGGTTTACACTCATTGTACCTTCTACATGAATCCATATCATGTTGTTATTATATAGAATAGTGGAGGACCAATGGCTTCTTTGAATTTTCTTCTTTTCACAGAGAGGTTAAGGCTCCCAAATCCTAAAGTCCAGTTTAGACACAGAGAGTTTATGGTGTCTGAGCTGCAGCTTAACCTAACCTTTGCCTCTAATTTATGGCGGAAACTTTTGATCTGCCTTAGTCAATGCTGAGATGATGACCTATATATTTATTTAAAAGATACTGACTCTCTTCAGTGGGGTTAGCAACTCTAACTCCACATAGATGATACTAATTTCTCCCAGCAAAGAAGACTTTAAAAAGTGGCCCGAGGAAAACCCACCTAGTTTACAAAAGTCAGAAAAGCCTAGAAAAGGTCCCCTCCTACACTTGAAGAGCTTGCTCTCAAGCTCATATGGATTAAAAAGGTTCTGATAGTCAAGGTTTTAACTAAATGGCTAAATGTTGTAGTTACTTCATTGTGCCTCAGTTTCCTCATCAGTAAAACGAGAGGTTTGGATTCCATGTTCTCTATGGTGCCTTTCAGCTCTAGAGCTATAATCCCTTGATGACTTTCCAGATGGTTTTCCTGGGACAGTAACTCAGTGTATCACTCCAGTCTATCTCACACATGGTGGGACATAAGAGTTGACTTCAAACTCAAGTCAAACTTGTATCTGGGAATCATAGTCTGCCATTTTCTAAACAGTCCCAAAACAGTGACTCAACTGGTCTGTGGTTCAGGCCTAAGCACTAAAGGTGGTCACGGATCATTGGAGCACAGCTGGAAAGAATCTCATCTAGGCCATCAACTCATTTGAGGCCCCGAGATTTTAAGTTATTTGTCCTAAGTCACTCGAGTAAAGTAGCCAAGATGGGATTCAAATCCTGGCTCTGGGGAGAAATGGAGAAGAGCACCCACTCTCCGAGAACACATCCAGTGCTAGTAACCCGACTTCATTAAGCTGATGTTTAACTGGAGTGTGGCTCTGTTGCTTTTAGCTTTTTTCTTCTCCCCCCTCCCCTTTAATGAGTTCGAACCTCAAACAGCCCCCAGCTGTCAGCCCACCATCTCTCTGCAGAGTTCAGGGGGTTCTGTGTTAAGTGTTAACAGTTCTGGGGCTGAAGTTAACACTCCATTAAAACAAATGAGAGAACTTCACACCTCCTTCCTGCTCGAAGCTCCACTCAGTGACCAAGAGTCCTGCTTGGTTGATGGAGCAGGGGTTATGGCAGAAGAGGTGGGAATGCTTTCCTTCAAAATAAAAACTGGCAGGGCTAACTCCAGAGGCTGCCCTGAAGAGAAAAAACCCAGGGGCTTGTGTTTGGGTTCTGCTTTTTGCCCCAGCCCTCAGCCCCCAAGACTTTTCCAGTCAGAATTGTGTGAATGAATGAAGTTGGGTTTGCCTGTGAGAGGGCAAGGCTTCTGAGTTATAAAAGACTGTATGTGATTCATTAGCAAGTGTGAAAAATGCCCAAATCATAGCATCAATCTGGTTACAATTTCACCCAAACTCAGCTGGTCTCATTTTAAGCTGTGCTGAGGTTTTCTGTTAAGACCGTCTGGGCCATGACCAGAAAGTGGGGTGGAGCCCTGTGTCAGGACATAAACTCCACCCCAACTTTTGTTTTTTTATCATGGTGGCCAGGATGGTAATCAGAATGGCAATGTTTTTCCCCTTGATAAGTAAGTTCAGGGAGCTCAATTTAGCCAATTCTCATCACTTCCCAGTATCAAAAAAAAAAAAAAAAATCCTAAGAGATTTAGTCTATTTCTGTTAAACTTAGAGGAAGAACAGGTTTTATGGAGCTTGCTGTTTGGGGGAATGAAGAAGAAAGAATACATGTACAGAAAAGTTTCCTTAGGCACCAAACCGTTCATATCTTTTGACCCAGAGATCTCACTTTTGGAGCTATTATATATATATATATATACATATATATTTGGGGGGGGGATCAAAAGAAATTGCTGTCAAGAAAAAAAAAGACCTATACGTACAAAAATGCTCATAACAGTATTATGTGTTATAATAAAGAGCTGGAAACAAAATACAGACCAAATGACATAGCTGAACAAATTGGGCACAAGATCACTGTGTCATAAAGATGAAGAATTCTGAGATAAATCAGAAGACTTGTATAAAAACTAATATCTCTGGACCTTAGTTTATTCATCTACAGAATGAGGATATTGGATTTGATGACCTTTAGGAATCTGTTCAGTTCTAAATCTTTGTCGAGTGAGAAAATAGAGGCAAAAAGAAAAATATCAGCACTGACAATGGGAACTGTCATGAACTAAACAGGAAGAGGCAACAAATTTCTGATCAAGCAGAATGTGAATGTTATCACAGACACATCTTGGAGATATTGTGGGTTCCATTCCAGTCAATCACAATAAAGTAAATACAGCAATAAATCAAGTCACAAGAATTTTTTGGTTTCTCAATGCATATAAAAGTTATGTTTATACTATTCTATATTAAGTGTGCAATAGTATTATGCCTAAAAAATGTACATGCTTTAATTAAAAATACTATGTTGCTAAAAAATGTTAACTATCATCTGAGCCTCCAGCCAGTTGTAATATTTTTTGCTGGTAGAGGACCTTGCCTCAGTGTTGATGGTGGCTGATGACTGATTATGGTGGTAGTTAACAAAAGTTGGGATAGCTGTGGCAAATTATTAAAATAAGATAACAATAAAATTTGCTACATAGTCCATTCTCTTCACTAGAACACTTAGAGACCATTGTAGGATTATTAACAGACCTAATTTTAATATTGTTGTATCTCAGGGAATAGTGAGGTCCAAGGAAAGAAAGAGGGAATAGGAAACAACCAGTCAATGGAGCAGTCAGAATACCTAATTTACTAATTATGTTTACCATCTTATATGGGTGTGGTTCATAATACTCTGAACGATTTTAATTGTAATATCAGAGATCACTGATCACAGATCACCATAACAGTACAATAATGATAATGAAAAAGTTTGAACACTCTTAAGAATTGTCAAAATGTGAGCAAATGCTGTTGAAAAAATGGCACCAATAGATTTGTTCAATGCAAGACTGACATAAATCTTTAATTTCTAAAGCAAATAAAATAAAAACATATATAATCCAAAACAAAAACAAATCCTGCAATATCTGTGATTCACAGTATAGTGAAGCACAATTTAAAAAGGCATGTCTGTAACATTTTGCCACAATTAAAGGACTTACAAACCTTCTTTTGGCTAATAATTAATAACTAGTATTCTTGGAAAACATTTTGTCAAAGGGTCTGTTGGTTGTTTCTTGGGAGGCATCTGTTGTGACAAGATGAAATTTATACATTTATAAAGAGAATTATACTTTTAAAAACATTCATCTGTTCACAGGAGCACAAATTTCAAGCTGGAAGGACCCTAGCAGTTACCTAATCCACCGCCCTGCCTGGCAATTATGGAAGAGATAGTGAAACACAGAGCTGGGATGGATATAAGATAAGTAAAAGATTATAGGGAGAACAGAAATTGATGTAAAGAAGCAGAAATCTGACAGCCAAGAAGTCTAGGTAGAGAGATTCATGGGGCTTTCTTGTTATTTTGATAGCAAAGTGGATTTATCATCTGACTTGTGAATTGGGGGTAGCAAGTACAGCTGAGGAATTCAGTTCTGATGGTGCATCATTGGATTTTTCAGAAGTGCCTTAGTATTGAAAAAATTTTCTCACTGAAATACTTTATTACTCAAACTATAAATGAAGGACATTTAGGCTGACCAGATATAAAAATATCTCACCTGATATAAAGTTTACAGCTTCACTGAAAAACCAATGAGCTGATTCTGAGGCTGTTTCTTTAGGTGTATCATGATGAGATAGATTCTTCCACATCTAATATTTCATGGTTCTGTAACTTGAGAAGAGATAGTTTCTCTCTTTACTTAATTACACTTTAAGCACTCCCTAAATCATCTGCAAGAAATAACGCCACCCAAGCTCTCTTTATAGTGGCTACAAACTGGAAACTGAGTGGATGCCCATGGATTGGGCAATGGCTAAATAAATTGTGGGATATGAATGTTATGGAATATTGTTGTTCTGTGAGAAATGGCCAGCAGGAGGATTTCAGAAAGGCCTGGAGAGACTTACACGAACTGATGCTGAGTGAAATGAGCAGGACCAGGAGATCATTATACACTTCAACAACAATATTGTATGATGATCAATTCTGATGGACGTGTCTCTCTTCAACAATGAGATGAAACAAATCAGTTCCATTTGTCCAATAATGAATAGAACCAGCTACACCCAGGGAAAGAACTCTGGGAAATGAGTGTGAACTGCTACATAGCATTCCTAATCCCTCTGTTTTTGTCCGCCTGCATTTTTTATTTCCTTCTCAGGTTAATTTTATATTATTTCAAAGTCCGATTCTTCCTGTGCAGCAAAATAACTGTATGGACATGTATACATATATTGTGTTTAACATATACTTTAACATATTTAATATGTATTGGTCTACCTGCCATCTGGGGGAGGGAGTGGGGAGGAGAAGGGGAAAAATTGAAACAGAAAGTTTTGCAATTGTCAATGCTGAAAAATTATCCATATATATATCTCATAAATAAAAAGCTATTTTATATATACACACACACACACACACACACACACACACACACACACACACACACACAAGAAATAACGCCACCAGTACCACCACTAGACTTTTATAGAGTGATTTTAAGGTTTGCAGAGCACTTTAGCTGCCTGCTTCTTTCATTTCTCTAATTCTAAGAGGAGGAAGAGATGAGAATGGTTAGACTCCCTGCTGTTACAATGGAATTCTTGCTCATTCCTGCTCATCATCCAATTCTGGGACTTCCAACTCTGTTCAGTCCTTCACACCTACATAAAGCTTTCTACTTTTCACACACAAGGAATTTCTTTTGATCTTGCCAATAACCTTTTGAGGGAGGCAATTTATTATCCTCATTTTACAAATAAGGAAACCGAGGCAAATGGGTGGTACAGGAAGGATTGGAGCCCAGGAGACTTACTATTATACCAATCTGCCACATGCAGAGATGGAGTTTGGAATACTTGAGCAGAACTTAAAATGAGACTCCTCTAGTGTGAGGGAAGAATATAACCTCAAGATTCCTTTCTCACACTCATTTTTAAGGGGAGAACCAGAACCAGCCAAAAGTATTCCCTAAGCTGTCTCATCTTCTGGTCCATGCCCTTCTGCGACTGACATAATATTGTCATCATACAGCTCACTTTTACAGTATACTTTAGAAAGAAGTTTTTTCATGATACTTCCATTAGGTGGATAATTCAAATAGCATTATCACTATTTTAAAGATGAAGAAACTGAGATTCCAAGAAGTAAAAATGACTTGCATTGTCCCAGATCACATGCTTAAGGGTCAGAGTTGAAATAATCCAAGCATCCTGACTCCAGGTCTTTCTGCTTAGTATCACACTGCCTCTCATAATACTACTTCTTGTAATATCACATACTTTGATCAACTGTGAATCAAACAAGCTTAGACCCCCTACATAGTAAGAACTGGAGAAATGTTTGTTGTATGAATGAATGAGTTTCAATCAGAGCCAAACCCAGGGAGCCTGAGGCACTCATGCTACAACCAGAGCCAGATTAAAATGTAGTTGGGAAATATTGAACAAAATAAAGAAAAATAAAATAAAACATAGATAATGATAATATATGGTTTTCTAAGTCAGTATGTGGACCAATGATTCTCTTGTTTCTATTTGAGTTTAACACAACTGTTGACTTGTCACCCTGGTCTATAGCATCTCTGGCATTTCAATTCAGAGTTGTTAAATTTGGAAGGGGTCCTGGATATCATTGATTCATTGAGGGAGGGACAGAGCAGAATGGAGAGAAGACTAGGATATGAAGTGCCTGCAGTCACACAGCAAACAAATACAAAAGTTATGATTTGGGCCAGGTCTTCTAGTCAAATGTTGTTTTTTTTTTTCCATTGTACCACAACTTCCTCATTAATGTAATTAAAATCTGGGAAGGGAAGAATCTCTGGGAGTTATCTGGTCCATCTTGCTGCCAAGAGAAAGCACTTGTCTTTCATGTTTTATAAGATCTTCAAAGAAGCAAAATCTCCTACCTTCCCTGGGAAAAGGGAATCTTCTTCAAATGGGCTTTGCATTCTGTAGTCTAATTATATAAAAACCAAAGACTGATTATATTTCTGTTTACCTTAAAGTAATTCCTAAATTGAACTGTTTAACTAAAACCTTGACAACATAAATGAAAGTGTTTGGATCAACATGATTGTGTTTTTAATTTCACAAATCCTCTACTTCCCAAAAGAAAACTTATACACTTAACACCTCCAATTAAGTTCAATCAATTCAAACACTTCCCCCACTTAACACCTCCAATAAGAGCAGAAAGCCCTGTTTAAGGTGATCTTTTCCTGCTTGGTAATCTGTTCCTGCATTTCTACATTGTAACATCATAACAACCTCATTTAAATAATTATTTGACTGTCAACAAAAAACACGATTCATGAAATCATCAGCTCTTATTCCCAGCCACAGACCTTGGCCAGTCCTGAACATAGAAAGAATCCATTACAAGATCCCTCTGAGGCAACAAATCAGGAATGTCTGCTTTGTCTAAATATGGTACCTCTTCTATAATCCTTTAATATTCAGCCTTAATAAGTTGCCTTCTTTAGATGAGATGACCTCTCAAGGTCCCTTCCAGTTCCATGAGTCCATGAAATGGATCAGGCAGACTGTCTCCCTAGAAGGCAGGCAGTGAGGGTTAGAAGTCTTGAAGCTCTGCAGAGAAAGGAGCTGGCTGGCCCAAGCTTCTACCTACACCCCAGACTGCTGTCTCAAGTATTTATTTCAGCTCAGTACTGCTGTTAAGGATTCTGGGTGCAGGGGAAAGCTGTCTTTGAAGCAAACACTCAAGTTCCTGTGATATTCTTATCACATCCAAGACAGAAAAAGATTCCTTTCCCCAAACTATGAAAGGGTTTTCAAAACTGCTCCACATCTGACAGATGAGGAGACTGAGGTACAGACAAGGTTTGCCTGAGACCACCCAGCTAGTTAATGGCAGAGCTGGGCCTAAAGCCCAGTTCCTTGATTCCCCACACAGCACTCAGAGGTTTAAAAAAAATACTTTCCTTTTTGCTTTTCACTCACACTATGGGGATCCAACAGTGAAAGACAAGCATATTTTCCCTCCACCAGAGGAATAAAAATGTTCTTGGTGGATTACCTCACCTCCTCCAAATGAAACATCCCACCAACCAGAAGAGACTGATGCTTTTTTTTTTTTTCCTAAGGTGGAACATGAATTCCAGTCACTGTCTGAAACCTACTATTTATTTGGTCTCCCCCAACTCTGAGATCATTTATATAGTCAGGTCCAAGCTACTGTCTAATAAGCACTGAGCCTAGGATAAGGACATCTAATTGGCAAGTGAGATCAGTCTGAGGTTGCTGAAGAGATGTCAATGTTGGGTTGTCTCTCCCTTGGCCCTCAAATGGAAAAATTGGCAAAGGGTCAGAGAGGTTAGGGGAGTATCAGACTTAATGCAGACCAAATTTCTGTTCAAAGTTCATATCTAGTTGCCATGGCAAAAGAAGTCATTCCTACCTCTTTAAGAAGGGATGTTTCATTTTTGTCTCTCTTCAGCACTTAGCAAGCTCAGGGTTTACCACTTGGGGAGTGCTTAGGTCTGCTCCTGGAAGCAGAATTCCACTCCCTGGCACAGGTGCTGTCGCCCTGCCTGCCATGCTGAGGCATCAGAGCATGTGTGCTTGCCCTGATACTGATAGGATGTTTAAAAGATTTAGACACAGAGGAAGGCCTCTGGCATGCTGGGCGGATCAACTGCGGAGGATTTATGAAAGGACTCAAAGGGATCCATGACCTCATCAAGTTCCCTCCAACAGTGTAGATGGAAGCCCATCCGTGTCTGCCCACCAATGCTTGTCTATGTCCTCCCATAAATGAGTAATGGGGAAGTCATGGTTATGGAGTAAGACATAGGAAAAGTTAGGAGGCTTTCGAGATCTATTTCAGGGGACTATTTAGCTAACTCCAAAGCTAATGAGAACTGAACAGAACAGAACAGCACTTACCAGGCAAATCAGTTAGTCTCTCTGTAACTCAGAGTCATCATCTGTAAATTGAGGGAGTCAGACTGAATGTACTCTAAGGTCCCTTCTGTCTCTAAATCTATATCTTTCTGAGACTTAGTCTTCTCATCTGTAAAATGGAGATTCTAGTCCTTCCTCTCCTTATAAAGAGGCATACCATCACATTAAAAATTTTTTTTTATTTTTTCATGATTTTCTTTATTTTTATTATTGATATATATATGTATACATAGCCACTTGTTAATAGCTTTTTAATATATTTTTTGTATTCTTTTTTTTATTTTGAAAAAAATTTCTTTACATTATCCCTTGCACTCACTTCTGTTCCGACTTTTCCCCTCTCTCCCCTCCATCCCCTCCCCCAGATGCCAAGCAGTCCTATTCATGTTAACTATGTCACAGTATTTCCTAGATACAATATATGTGAGCAGGACTGAACAGTTCTCTTGTTGCACAGAAAGAATTGGATTCAGAAGGTAAAAATAACCTGGGAAGAAAAACAAAAATGCAAACAGTTTACACTCATTTCCCAGTGTTCTTTCTTTGGGTGTAGCTGCTTCTGTCCATCATTGATCAATTGAAACTGAGTTAGATCTTCTCTTTGGGCAGAATGACACTGAAAAAGCTCAGGGACTTAGAGTCAGGAGAGAACCTTTCAAATCTCAGCTCTGAAGCATACCAGATGTGCTCCTTTTAGCTTGAGGCCCCAGTTTCTTCATTTATAAAAAGGGGAATAAGAATACCTGGAGTCAGGGTGAGTGTGAATTATTATCATCCTATCTCACCAGGACTGTTCCAAGGAAACAAGGAAAGTATTTTGAGAGTCATAAAAGGCTGTATGAGACCTTAGCTGCCAGTGTTATTACAAATTATAACAATAATAGAAATTCCCCAGCAGGCATAGGAAAGAGTTAAGGGGGGAACTGGAACCGTCCATCTTCTCCAGCATTGCTGGGATCTTAGTCTTGGGGAAGAGCAAGGCCTGGAGGCCTCCTCCCTACCTGAATAGCAGGTTTCTAAGGAAGGACAGAACTGTGGGGACTGCCAGGAGAAGGCAGCCCCAATTTCCTTATATCTTCACATTGTATTCATAGGTTAGACCTAACAGCTTGTAGACTGAGGGGTTTTAGATCTGATTAATTAAAGAAATCTTTTTTAAGTCTAAAAGCTCATCTTATACATGGATCACCAGACAAATCCACCACCCAGTTATGGACCAAGCCAGGAACAGCTGAGCTTTATGTGATAGATGGTGTGGGGGAGGTCCAGCTGGATCAAAGGCAGGCAGGAAAAGCCATGCTTGTCTGAAGCTCTCCGCAACAGATTCTGGAGGTTTTGGCCTTGTCATTTCTGGTCTTCGTCAGACAGTTGGTGGCTGTGTAAGGCAGAGTCGCATCACAAGGTGAGATGATTGAGGGGAAGGGTGATTGTGGCTGACCCAGCACAGCCTCAGGCAGGCAGCATTTATCTCAGCTCATCCTGGGCTCTCCACATCCTGGGACACCTCCTCCTGCAGGACTTGGTCTGCAGCTGGCAATTCAAGGCAAGAGACACACCAGTCTCTCTCATGGAAGCAGGGCAAGTGTCCCCCTCCCTTTCTCAAGGGTGAAAAAAGGAAGGATAGGGAGGCTCCTATTCCAATAAGATTCAGCATGGCTTTTCCTGACAGTCCTGGAGGCTTCAGGGCACCCAGAGTGAGAGAAGGAGAGGAGAAGGGAAGGGGACAGGCTCCTCTCACATAGCACAATGCCTGGTACTTAATAAAAGCTAGCTGACTGACCAAATGTGAGACAGAATTATTCTGACCATCCAGATGAAGCCTGACACAGATTTGTGCCTTTTCTTCTCAGGCATGATTCCCAGCTGGCGTTGGTTTTGGAGGGAAATAAAGCTGCTTTTGACATAGAACATTGAGGATAATCACAAGTTCCTGGAGGATTAATTTGGAAAGGAAATCTATTGGGAAGTGCAAGATAATCAAATTCAGGTATAGAGGAAAAATGATGGACTCAGAACTGAAACTAAGATCTAGTCAACCTAGAGGACAACATATGACCTTCTCCTCTCATAATGAGAATCATTTAAAAATATTATTCATCTGAATATTGGCTGTATTTACCCGTTTCTCAACTCTAGCTTGGATAAGACCTGAGTATTACCTATAAATAATGCTATTTTTCAATGTGAATATTTATATATCAATATATATGTTTTGCTTTTCAAGATACCCAACCTCTATCAGTAATAATATGCTACTTGTAATGCAATTATACATTTACATGGAAGAAAGCTCTATTCTTTGAAGTACAAAGATCTCAAGGTCTGGTAATAGACAGCTTCAGCAACAATTGGCCTATTGGTCAGCTCCCACAAAACTACTGTCCCAACCATGTAGATCAATGGTGTGTGCATGGCTAGCATACCACCTGGCATTGGAGAGAGCACTGCAAGAAATATTAGGTCTAAATAGACAGTCTATATTACAAACTGTACTCTTGGTTCCCCCTTCTGCTTTCCCTGTTCCTGAGGTAGTGGCAAATGTGGTAGAAAAAGAAGCTGGGTTCAGATCTGGCCTTTGTCACGCACCCTCTCTGGTCCTCTGATATAAAATGATGGAGCTGAACCAGATGATCCACTAAAGTTTCCTTCTGAATAACTTTAAACCTAGAGTTTCATCATCTGGTTTTGCTTATCTTCCTTACGACCTGTTGCTTTAAACTTGAACCACACTGGCCTATAGCTCTGTCCCACTGATAGTTGGCTTACAGTTCATTTTTTCAGTTCATCCAGCTGCTCTGGAAATAACCAGTGACTATGTGGCCAGTAAGACAAAAAGAGTTATACTTCCATTACTCTTATGTCTGCGGTGGTATTTCTGTCTGAATCACCAACAGTTTGGGCAATACTTCTCTTGTTACTATCTTGATGATGATCTGTGCTACTCTTCCCTTCATTAACATAGTTAATCATTCTTCCTTTGGGTGACCCACTTCACTCCCTCTATGCTCTGGCTCTCAAGAGTTAGAAGGGAATTCAATACAATACAATAAGGAGAAGAATATCTTCTTTATCACACCTTCAAAGAAGCGGTCATAAAATTTTTTTCTTGAAGATCTCGAAAGAGGGAGAATCCATTACATCCCAAAGCAGAGTATTTTCTATTTGCAAAGCAAACGTTTTCTTTTTTCTTTTTGGAGTTCATCAAAACATATTAGGTCTCTCTACTATAATGAAAATCCTTTAGATACTATTAAAGATTAATTTATATTATAAATTATAATGTTATAAATATAATTATATTATATTAATTATAAAAGATGAATTTATAACAATATAAATGTTAGAGCAACCTCATTCATCTTCATGCCTTTAGGAAGAAAGAAAGGTAGAATGAATTCTGTGATGGAAATGATATACATTCAATTGCTGGAGGTTCACCTAAGATCAAACAGTCCAAGACAGGATGACAAACCAGGCAATCAAATGCTGTTATATGTGCCCTTTTTACCACCAGTCTGTGTATTTTTGCACTGTATTACGAAGTCTCTGCAGATTCCACTACAGAGACAAGAAAATCTTTGATGTCCTTATCCTAGCTCAAAGCTGATGAGAATTTCACTATTCCCTAGTGAGAATGAATGGAAGCCAAGGGACTGAGATTAGTTCTAAAGAAGAAATTCCTGATAACCTAGATTATAAAACTCCAGAATAGGGAGGAAAGTCCAATTTCCTTTCTTGATGATTTTCTGAAGTACTGGATTACTTCAGCTGGAGGCAGAACTGAATCTCCTAATTAATCCCTCCCAAGTTCCACAGTCTGATAGGGAATCTAAACAGCCTATACACTGACATACATATAGCTGGTGCACTCAATAAATATAGTTGGGTGACCAAAATGGAAAGGCAACAAAATAATAATACTAATAGCAACTGATAGTTATAGAACGTGTGATAATGATAGTTCATTTTATATAAGGATACACAATTTACAACTTGCTTTCATCACATTAGCCCTGAAGTTGAGAAGGTAAAAAATTCATTCAGAGTCACAATGGTAAGTCAGTAACAAGGGTAGCACTCAAGCTTATGTCTGCCAACACCAAGTCCAGCTTCCTTTCCACTATGACACCCTATGACAATTGGTCTGTGTTTCCAAGGGTTCATCAACATAAGCAATGAAGCAGCTGAGTTAGTTACAGCCCCAAGGTCCACAAGGGATGTTAATGAGACCATCTCCACTTTCATAACATTTGTCCCCTTCTCTCCCTGCTTCTCTCCATCTTCGCAGATATGAACTCAATTCAGGTCCTCATCACCTCTTGCCTGGATTATTGAAAAAGTCTCCTGATCTTCCTGCCCTCAATGTTTCTTCTCTCTAATTCATCCTCCATTCAGCTGCCAAAATAAATTTCCTAAAGCACAGGTGTCCCTTCACATCACATCATTCCTATTTGAGAATCTGTTTGGCCTTTAAAAATGTTCAGAATCTGGCTCCAATCCACTTTTCTAGGCTTATTAAACATTATTCTATTGTGATCATTATAGTAATAAATTCTTTCTTCCTCCCTAAATAAAGTAAGTGATACTTACTTTGTCAGTTTACACCTATATCTTGTAGTATCAGTTCTGTATCTGTATCCTACTCCAAGGTGTGAATTATGTCATTTGTCAATAGTATGATTCAGCTCTTTGCCACCTCATTGTCTATGGCCTCTGTCTGTTATGCTGGAACCTGGGGTACTCCTACTTATGGGGTCTTTCTTCACAGGGAGGCTGGGGTCTCACATTTTAAGAAGGATCAGAGTTTTTGTTTAAAGGGATAAAACCCTGAGGGTTGAAGGTTAGTCTCAACCTTCATTGATGTCATTCACTGTTTTTCTGGGTCTAAGATATATTTGTCCCACAACAGCTCAGACTGGGACTCTCCAAACACACATTTGTTAATGCTCTTCCCTTGTCTCATGGAGACTTGATTACAGACATTATGGGCTTTTAATGAATTTAAAAAGAGGAACAGTTTCTACTCCTGCCAAAATAGGCACCCATTTGGGGAGAATCCCTGGTTATGTGGTTGCTCTCTAATGGCGTAATCGCTTTGACTTTTTATCCTTTCTGGTCCCCATCTCACTGTATTGACTTGATACTCCTCTGCCTCCATTCTGGATCACTATACTGAATGAACACTTCTGGCTTCTTCCTCCCCATGTGTGGTGTGGGAGCAGACCAAAGCACTGGTAAGAATGCTGAACCTGGAGCTGGAGGACCTGTGTTATTGGTGTTAGGCCATCTAGTTCAATCTTCTCATTGTAGAAACTCAGACCTAGAGAGTTAAGAGACTTGTGAGAGAAATTGAAAAGAAATCCTCTGACTCCAAATTCAGTATCTGCATGGTCCCTATGTGGGATCAGGTTCCTCAAATATAAAAGAAGGTCATTGAAAGAGAAGTCCTTTATATTTTCATTTCAGTTCTAGATCAATGACTCATACTGACAGATACCACCTATAGCACAAACTTTTGGGAGGTAAGGTTCCTGCAGCTGTCCTATGCTAGTCCCACTAAAACCTCTTAGCAAGAGACATGCCAATCTCCCCTCCCTGTCTGTTACCCACTTGGATCCATCCGAGGGTAACATCTATTAACTCTATCTATATGGAAGGACTGACTAGATGCTCACTGAAGATGGTGGGTTGGGGTATCTCAGATTACTAGTTAATTCTTAGTTTTTGTTTTTTTTAACCAGGTTATGCTGCAAATTCACTTTTATTTTTAAACAATAAAAAAGTTTTAATTTTCATTTTAAATACAAAAAAAGAAAAATTACCATTGAGCAGAGAACAAAAAAGATTCTACATGAAATTGTTAATCTTCATTTCATATTGCTTGATTTAAAAAAAAAAGTATATCAATTAGGTAATGGCTGAACAGATTTTGGTATCTGATTGTAATGGAATACTATTGTGCTCAAAGAATTGAGCAGGATGATTTCAGAAAAATCTGGAAAGACTTACA
Source organism: Antechinus flavipes (assembly GCF_016432865.1). Taxonomy (NCBI): domain Eukaryota; kingdom Metazoa; phylum Chordata; class Mammalia; order Dasyuromorphia; family Dasyuridae; genus Antechinus; species Antechinus flavipes. Next base: position 116,269,637 of record NC_067401.1, on the reverse strand, counting down.
TGAACTAATGCAATATGAAGTGAGCAGAACCAGAACATTGTACATAGTAACAGATATTGTACAATGAAGAATCAAAAATTACTTAGCTATTCTCAGCAATACAAGGATCCAAGACAATCCCAAAGGACTCATAATGAAAAATGCTATCTGCCTCCAGGGAGACAACTGATAGTGTCTGACTGCAGACCAAAGCATATTGTTTTTCACTTTTATTCTTTCTTTTTTAGTAGGTTCTCAAGTTTTCTTCCACAAAATGACTAATATGTAAACATGTTTTATATGGTTATACACGTATAACATATCAGACTGCTTAGTGTTTCGTGGAGGGGAGAGAAGAGAGGAGAGAATTTGGAATTCAAAATTTTAGAAAAATGTCAAAAATTATTTTTATATGTAATTGGGAAAAATAAAATATCATTTAAAAAGTATGTAAATTCTATATGTTACTTTCAAAACTGTCTTGCTTGTTTGGACTTCCTTCTCTATATGTTAAAAAAATGTTAAGATGGCCGTCTTTCTTTTGGCTGATTGTACTCTTCCTATAATCCCCTTCCCCAATTGAAAACTGAAAGAAAAAAAAAACTCTTATAACAAACACAATCAAGGAAAATGAATCCTTAGACCATATCTAAAAATGCATGTCTCTTTCTGTACCTTGTGTCAATCACCTTTCTATCAGGAGGTGAGTAACATGCTCCAGCCTAGGTCGTTTGGAAACATGGGTGGTCATTGCTAAAACCTCTCTCATTCCCCCCTGAACACTTGAAAAGTAGTAAAAGAACCAAGATTTGCCACACAACTCCAAAGCCTGGCTTTTAGTTGGGATAGCACCCAAAATCGAAGGCTCCCATCATGACAAATGGCCCCTTGTTGCCCATTTGTATTTTTCACACCCCAGTGCTGTCAGTTCCTGGTGGTGTGCTGTGGCCCAGCTACATACCTAGAGATTTAAATTCCTCGATGAAAACAAAAGAGAATACCCAACCCAAATAACTTTCAGACATCACACTGGGCTGCTCAATCTTGGGTTGGATCCAAACAATGCTGAAACCATTTTCATCCCACTCAAGTCTTGTTATCCATAAAACATCCCTGAACACAAACACTTCTGTGTCCCATTATGGGCTCCTAACTTAAACATTCTGTATATCTCAGGGAAGAGCAATTAACCTTTTGGTGGCTCAGTGTAAGCTCTGAATAGGCCAGATGATACTTCTTCTAAGGACCTGATTTGGAAACTAAATCCTTTTAGGAGGCAGGGAGATGGCCACTGTGGCAATTCTGACTGGAATGTGTATGTCTATGTGTTGGGGAGGAGAGAGAGAAAAATAGGCTCTGGTTAATTGTAGCTGGTTTCCCGGTAGTGGGTCTAGATGAACAGATTTCTCTTTTTGATCCAGTTTCTGCAGAGTACCTTCATGAAGGTTATAGACTGAGACAATGTGTCTTAGAGCAGAGCTTTTCCATTTGTGACTTCTATTGCAATTTTTTTATGACCCAAGTATACAGGCATATAAGATAAGGATACATACCCAATATTTACTGATAATTATGGTTTATTATATGCAAACTCCACATCCCACAGGGGATGTGACCCACAGTGATAAGAAGCCAGGCCTTAGAAGACTGACTCGGAGTGAGAAAGACCTGGGTTCTAGTCCCAGCTTTACTTTTTACAACCTCTAATACCCTGGAAAGGTCACTTGACTTCTGGAGAAGACTACACTAGATGACCTGAGATCCTTACAGGGAGGCATAGTGTTAGACTTTCCTGATGATATTAGGAATCATGAAACACAAGTTCAAATCTGCCACTTACCAATCATGTGACCTGAGGTCTCAGTTTCCCTATCTATAAAATGAAAGATGATCTCTGAGGTCCCTTGAAGTTCTTGATCTATGATTCTAGTATCCATCTAGCTCTAAATCAAGTATCCTCTAAGGAACATAAAAATGATGACTAAAAGGGACATATTTAAATTAGGGCTCTGCTACTTATTAGCTATGTGCCTTTTTTATATTAGAATGAGGGCATTTGACTAGACAGACTCACGATGCCATGAAAGCACCTACATTAATTGTCAGAATTTCAAGGTTCTTCCTGAGGCAGATTCAGCTGAAGGGGAGTAGAAGGGTTTAGAAAACACATCCCAGAAATCTTAAATTATGACCACTGCACTTTGTGCATTGTGATAGATAGTTTGGTTTTGAAGAACACAGAGGAAAGCATGCATTTTCTGTAGCAAAAATTGCTATTACTACTACTACTACTATTGTATTACTATTACTACTACTAATTGTAGTATTACTATAATACTGTGTTTATATGTAACGAGGAAATGTAATAATGTAGCCAATCCATAACTATGGGTCCTGATACAAGTCATTATGAATGAAGCTATTTTGTGTCATTCTTCATCAAATGTTAAGCTGAACAAAGATACTTATGATTCCATGTTTCATTTACTTTGTAAAATGTAAACTGCTGGATATAACCCCATCTTATATGTAGGTATAGTGCACATTTATGTATAAAATTTTATTTTCTTTTGTTTTCATATTTCTTAAATTTCACTCTCTATCCCATTCCTTCTTATCTAGAGAGGTTATCAATATAATGAGGAACATTCATGTATAAATGTGTCATAAAACACGTCAGCTTGTTAAAAACAAAACAAAACAACAACAAAAAAACCCATATCCCAGCCAAACCCACTATTCGACATTGCTACAATATCAATCTAACTAGGACTCTAATTCCTTAATCAAACATGTAGGAAGAACTAATTGGGGTTCAAATTAAATTATGTCTAAAATCTCCCACTAATGGGGATTTCAAACAATTAAGATTTCTATACTTAGCTTAACAGGGAAACTTCCTCTCTGTTCAAATGGATTTCCCCTTGGGCACAAGAATGGTTATATAACAGTGGGGGAAGGTGGAAAAGAATAGAGTACCCACTATGTGCCAGGTACTGTGCAAAATGCTTTACAAATAATGCCTCATTTAATCCTCTGGTATCCTGGGAGATAGATGAAGTATTGGTATCTTCATTTAGAGTTGAGGAAACTGAGACAAAAGAAGTTAAATAACTTGCTCAGGATCATATAGCTATTAAGTATCTGGACTGGATTTGAATTTAGGTCTTCCTCACTCTAGCACTCTATCCACTATACCACTTAGCTGCATCTGAAAGGTAGGATGGCTGGAAGCCTGAAGTTAGGTTAAGGTGCAAGAGGTTATTGTACCCTATGGCATAGGTATCGAGGATTATTGTAAGGGTGCTCTTGTCTGCTGACATTCTATAACAAAGCCCTAGTTACCCAACCCCAGGAATGGCTATCAACTGTGTATTTAGCTCTCCCAACCCTCCCTGTTATGGTTCTCATCAACATTGACCCATCTCAATGTACAGAGGAGAAAGGGTTGGTGCAATGTAAACTCAGGAGCTAAGCAATTAAGTCTTATCCATTTTTTAATTTTTTTTTTTTTTTACTGAGAATGAATTAGAGGGCAAGCTTCTCTAACTGAAAATAAGTTTTCAGGGATTTTTCCATAACTGAAGCATTTAAACAACTGAAGACTTAGGTCATCCTCTGTCACAGAATGATGGATTTAATGTTAAAAGAAATTTAGCTTAGAGATTAAGCCCAACCCTCTTGTTTTACAAATGAAGAAATAAAGTTATATGACCTGTTCAAAGTGTCTGTCTGTCTGTCTCTCACACACATGCTTTCTCATTGTGTATGTGTGTGTGTAGACATATATATGCTTATATACTTGTACATATAAATGAGAAAGTGTGTCTATATATACATATATATGTGTGTGACTTTCTCTATATAAATGAAATAGTAGAGTCAGCACTAGAACTCAGGTGCTCTGACTTCTAGTCCAATGTCTTTGCTTAACATCAAACCTGTCAAAGTGCATACCTATGTTTATTATGTGAGCAGAGCCATAACTACAGCAGGCAAATTGAGCATGGTATGTCAAAGGGAGGTGTGCTTTCTCCCCATAGCAAGTACTTTTCTCCATGTCTCATCTTCTCCTCCAGCAGAGGCCAAAGACATTCCCCAGCTACTTCTCCTAGGGTCCCACCTCCATGGTGTCATTTCCCGGGGCCTATCTTTCTACTCAATGAGGGACATCCTTTTTGAGGAAAGAGCTGTCCTGTTCCAATCTGCATCTCCAGACTGACCACTGTGTTGCTTCTCTATTTCCCCAATCACATCTACCCCAGGTACACACAGAATCTAGAAGTGGGAATAAGCTTCAACTTTATTTCATGGAGTCTGGAAAGGTAGACAGGGTAACTAATTTGCTCAAGTTCATATACCAAAGCAGCTGAGACTAAAATCTAAGAGTTCTAGTTTTCAATTAGGCCTTTCTACTAGCCTCCCTCTGCCCCTAAAAGCACTGAGGTGAGACTTTTTGTTCTGTGAGCCTAATTTAAGCTGTTGCTATGTGGTTCCCACTCACTGAATCTTCAGAATTAAAAAAGCTTTGAATGCAATGGTGGCGATAGAGTGGAGACAGGAAAGGAATAGGAGAGGAAGAATTGAGAGTGGGAGGTAAGGTGACAAGGCTAGCTCACAACTGATGGAGGAGGAGGCCAACTAAGTATGTGTTTGGGTCAGGAGCTTGGGGCAATCTCAACAATTGCTAGCCCCTGCAGGACAAACAGTCCTCAGAAGATCACATGTTGCCTCCTAAACAGTCTGATTGAGTAAGAATCAGAGGGGTTTTTGCAACACTTTTTTTTTTTTAAACACAGGGAATCAGAGGTTGACTCAGACTTACTGAAAAATGGGGTGTGGAGAGGATGAGATGGCTGTGAAAGAGAGAGAAATGAGGGTTCTCTCTCTATATATACATATTTTAAGACTCAGGACAGCCTTCCCATACAAGGACCTCTAAGGATTTTCCATGGGACACTGAAAAAATCATTTGCTCATTGTCGCCAGGGAAAACATCTTCTGTCTTAGGAATGGAAAAGGCATTAACTAACTCGGGGGAGGAATGAAGCAGTGGATCATACAAAGCCCATGTTTGCTGCCATATAGGCTGGTGACTGGCCGGCTGGTACACTTGGGATTGGCCCTTCTCTTTCCAGGCTGGTTTTGGTCTGACTCACGGCTCCATAAGCCCTTACAACTGCAGACTTCTACTTCCAACCAAAACCAGAGCCACATCTGCAAATCGGATTGAAACTCTTTCCCCACCACCACCCCAGCCTTTCCACTCCCCCCAAAGAAATGATTAAAAAGTTAAAGAAACACTTCCATATGGAAGAATCCGAGCCCAACAGGTCACCACAAAGATACTTCAAACACAATAAGACAGGAAGAGCTAAAAAAAGCAGAGAAATTCACAGAACCCACACAACCTTTTACACAGAAAAAATGTCACCCTGGGTAGTTGTGCACAGTTCAGAAAGCTGTTTGGCAGCAGAATATGTCCTTAATCTGCTCAATTTGCTTATTATAGTAAAGGGTTAGAAGAATTTGAGGGCCAGGGCCAAAAATACTACAGTAATCTTTTCTCTTCCAAAAGTAAACTCACTTAAAGTGAATTAACTTCTTTGACTGAAATATTTCAAAGTCAAAAATGCCCCCCACGCAAGGCCCTGAGAGTAACTACAAGGAAAGACTCTGCTTTTAATGTTGGGGCCTCTCTGTAAGGATAAAAATTCATCCATTCATTTTAGAAGTTCACATTTATTGAGCACCTAGTAAGGAGGGAAGCGTAATGCCGGGAGGGAGAGCTCTAACCAGGAAGTCTGAACCAGGACAAACACCCCAAAAGGAGTCTTTTGTGAGTGAGGGTTGATAAGAAACCTGAGGAGCTGGATGAGACCCCAGGGTGCGTGAAGCAGAGTGGGAGGAGCTTCATTCTCACTAGCCAGGGGTTATGCTCTGTTGTTGGACTGCAAATGCTATCAGTGCCCTCTAAATTTGGTGTCCCATCCTAGTTATGGCTTAAGAGTTGGGGTGGAGGGGCAGCTAGATAGTGTGGTGAATAGAGCACTGAACTTCAAACTGGGCTTCAGGCATCTAACACTTATTAGCTGTGTGACCCAGTTGCCTCACCCCTGTCCCCCCAAAAAAAGAGTCGGGTTGGAGGTGGGGGAGGGGAAACAAGGATATAAACATGTAGTTTAGCACAGATACTTCAGTTCCACATGTAAAAACGTTTCATCGCATGTGTGTGTCACATACAAGAAGACACAGGCTATGTAATCGGAAGCCCTGTGGTGCGTTGGAAAGCATTTGAAAAGAAGACTGCAGTTTCCTCTGACAGTTTCTAACTCACCGGAGATAAGTCTAAGTTGCCAAGCAGAGGCAGGGGACAGTCCAAGATGAACCTCGAAGGGATCTATCTCTGCAAACCCCTGCCAGTCAGCGGAGGCACGCTGGAAACAGTCTCCTGCCTTCAGAAGGTAACATATAACACAGGCAACCTCTCTCTTAATCCCACTTCACTCAGAGTCTGGCAAATCAAAGGGCCGCAGAGAAGGCATGTCAGGATGCTGGCAGAGGGATGACTGTAAGCACTTTGATGCTCCAAGGGGCAGACCCAGGGCCAGGGGCACCTGGCATGGCTCAGCCCCAGGTCCTAGAAACTAGGCTGCCTTTTGTGGCTGCCTCACAGGGGACCCTCGCTAATGGTTTGTTTACTGCAGGAAGATCTTGCAATTACCTTGGAAAGCTGAGTGTGGCACACCCTGGCAGCTCACCCAGCCAAGCACGGAATGCTCTCTCCAGCAAGTAGTGCCACAAGAAATAGGAAACAGCCACTGCCTTTACCTAGGGATGCCATCAGAGCTCTGCCACATTCTGAGATGGGGACCAGGAAGCAGCCCATCAACCTTGGGGGCACAAGGCTTGGCACTGTCGCCACTGCCTTGCTCAGTCTCTCCGTGCCTCAGTGATACTGGGGGCAAAATGGAGCCAAGATTCTCCCAACCAAAGGAGAGCTGGTGTTAATTTAAAAAAATAGGCAGAAAAAGAAGGGAAGAAAAAGGAAAATCCTTCTAGGTTGAAGGAAAGGAAATGATAGGGCCAAGTCCTTCCCCAGCTCTTTCCTACTGTGCCACTCATTCGAAGGGTGGCCCTGGGCCATCTTCCCTCTGGTCTTGTCTTTCCTTTTCCATACGAATAAGTGAAAACTAGAGTAAATGGTCCCTAAGATTTCTTCTGACTCCAAAAGTCTGGGATTGCTCTACACTGCTAAGTCCAAAGCCTAATCATGAGGTTACCAAGGCTGGAAAGCCAACACAGGTCCATGCCAGCTTTGAAGGTAGGTTTCTGGAAAGCACAGTATCCAAATATTTAGGGGGTAGCCTGGGGCTCTCTTCTGGCTGCCTCCCTGGCCTTGGAGGGAGATGCTGGTAGAGGCTGACAAAGATAATAAAAAGGAAATATGGAGGAAATCAGGACTGTGTGCTTATTGATATTCAATATCCAAAAGCTGAAGGCCAGGCTGAGGTGCAAAAAGCTTAATAGTATTTGTAGTTGGAATTAAAACTTTCAAAGCCAAGGTTGTAGGCAGGAGTAACGTATGCAATGGCATCTGGGGCTGCAATCAGTAAAGGCTTTCAAGCCTTGCCAAAGCAAACAGGCAAATAACGAATCCACTTTACAGATCATCAATCTGGTCCCCAACTTGCCAAGGTAAATAGTACAAGGCTGCAGTTTGCTTTGCAAACCAGGGAGTTGGGAGTTCAGCGAGGCCCACATCCAGGGCAGCAAGGCTGGGGCAAGGCCTCTGTAAGGTTTAACTCCGGGGAAGTCCAACAGCAGAAAGTCGGAGCTACAATGTTAAAGATCTTGGGGGGGGGGGGAGGGGAGGAGGCTGCTGCTCAAAAAACCCCTTTGGGAAGGCCTGGAGGACAATCAGAAAACATTTTATGGGGTGGGTCATTAAGACAGCCCAGGGAGGAGCCACCAAGCACGTTAGGATGGGACACAGAGTTTAGGGAATGGGCTAAAATGACACTCTCCTCCACATTATCCAAACCACTCCAGCAGGGCCTAATGAATATTTCATTCTAGAGCTTGATATGATCTGGCTCTGGTCATGGTCGAGTTTATGATTTGTTTGTTTGTTTTTAAAGAGAAAATGAAAAGCATCAAATAACTTTCTCCCCTCCTTCCCTTTTGTTCTCATTGTTCTTCATGGTCCTTTCCCTGCCTTCAGTAAATTCCTCCAGAGACTCAGGCAGTGTGGCGCATTGGTGAATGTGCTAGACTTAGAAGCAGAGAAGCTGACTTAAATCCTGACCCACCACTTGCTGTTTGCATGATGGTGGGCCTCTCTCTTGGCCTCAGCTTTCTTTAAGACAGAGGAATACCCATTAGGAAGACTATATGGGAGTCACCGCCAAGGGCAATGATTGATTGGCCAAAGAGCCTTAAGGAACAAAGGAGATCGTCAGGAGCAGAAAGGAACTGGTTTTGGAGTTAGAGAACCTAGAGACCACACAGTAGGAACTCAACAAATATTTGCTAATGAGCTGATGAGGACGAATTAACTGAAAGGCATAGAAATCAATACAAATCCTTCCACATGGAATCTCTTTCTCTCCCTATCTCTCTCTCCGTCTCTGTTTGTCTCTTCTCCCTCCCCCCACGAGGCCTCTTGCAAGCCAGTGAATCTGAACCTTAACAAAAGTTATTGCTTAAAAATCTGTAGAAAGGGAGAACCTGTTGTCTCCCAAGGCTCTAAGTGCTCTGAAGCTTCCCCTGATATCTGCCTCTCCCAGCATCTACCCATTGTTCCAAGATGAACAAATACAATCTTTTTTCATGAGACAGACTTTCAAATCCTTAAAGGGAACTATCATTCCTTCCCTTTATATATATCCTTTATATATCCTTCCCTTCAAAGTCTTTTCTTACCCATATTACACATCTTTAGTACTTTTGACTGATCCTAAAGTAGGATTTTGAGGTTCTCCACCATCCTGGTCACCATCCTTTATGCTAGAGGTTCTTAGTCATGGACACTCTTACCACCCACTTTGGCAGTCTAGGCAAATCTCAGAATAATGTTTTCAAAAAATTGAAGGAAAAAATAGATTTAAGTTAGAGATTAGTAAAAACGAAGATGTAATTTTTTCCCATCTAAAGTCAAAGACCCCGTGAAATTCACCCATAGACCTCTCAAGGGAGCCTGCATGTTCCAATTTAAGAACCTCTGCTGCTCTAAATGTTCTTCAGCTTATCAATATCCTTAAAATGTGGCACTCATAACATAGTATTCTAGATAGATTCTGACTAGGCATATGGTGGTCTATCATCTTCCTGCTTCTCTTTATATAATAATCTAAGATTGAATGTGCTTTTTCAGATATCATATCAACCTTACAGTTGGTTTCCAGATAACTTTGATTTTTCTTGAAAATGACACCAGCAATAAGCAACAAAATACCAAAACAGGGGGAAGAATCCCCATTTCTTCTTCAAGACTGAACAAGAATTTCTCTTCAGTTATCTCTGGGAAAAGAAAAAGAAAGAGTTCTGAGGGAAGGGCTAGCAATAATAAACTATCACTATCCTCCAAAATGTTAATTTTAGAGATGCAGATAGGTTGGTCTAGGGTAGGCCAGCTTGGCCAATTCACTTGCTTAAGGTACAGATAAAATGCTAAGATTTCGGAATTAATTTATTTCACTACTTGCATTTCACTACCTATCTACCTCCTCAGGTAAAGAATGCTGAGAAAGAATATGTATTGATGACTTTTTCAAACACCTTTTCTCCAAGGAGGCAGGAGAAGTAAGGGGAGAGGGCTTTCTTAGTGCCATTAGAACGTCTCTAGGATATATGATGTAATCAGAGTGCGTTCAGATTTTGAACACAGTGGGAAGCCGACATGCAGCTGGAAGGGCAATCTGTTGAGGTAGATATTATACATTTGTTTCACACAGATATTCTAGGTGGGCTCAGAGTTAAAAAGGAAGAAGAGAGGATAAGATTTTTCTATACCTATACTTTGTTGTTAGGTTATTTCAGTTGTGACTCTGGCTTGCAGTTTCCTTCTCCTACTCATTGTTCGAGGCCAGATTTGAACTCACAAGGATAAATCTTCATATATATACTAGACTACCTCACTCCTCGCTACCTCCTTACACTGATAGAGAAGGGAACAAAACAGAATCAAAAGAATACATATAATGATGATTACAGTAACATAAGAAAGCAACATTAAAATGTAGTAGAACTCAGATGAATTTCTATGACCAATCTTGGTCCCAGAGCACAGATTTCCTTTTCTTAAAAGACAGATCAAGGACTATGGATGCAGAATGTTGCATATGCTTTTATATATGGTCATTTGGTTATTTATATATATTCACATATGGTCATTTCCTCATGGTCACAAAACATGTATGTATTCCTGATTCTATAACCAATTTTTTATCCATTTTGATATCACTTTGAGATAAGTGATATCTTTGAGATAAGAAACACCTTATTTGATTCTGTCTGATGTATACTCATAGATTAATCTTGTTTATTTATTAATTTTTTTCCCCATTAGACTAGTATTTTTTTATTTTTTTGTCCAGATCTATGATTTCACTTGTGTAAGGAATTCCTGCCCCATCTTAATTCAGATTAGCCAACTGCTCTACAGTTATTGAGTTAAGAGAATGGCTTAGGATGTTGAAAGTAAGAGCCAGTATGTATCAGAAGTAGGGCTTGAAACCCAAATGCTTTCTTCCTGTTGCATTGTTCCTTATAAACATTCTTGCTTTAGTCAGCCTTCCAAGCTCTAGTTACTAGATACTCGACAGAATCCTAGAATTTCAGCGTTAGAAGGGACCTCAGGGGCCATCTAATCCACAGATTTCTCCATTATAATAACTGATGAGAGGTCATTCGACAAGTCCTATTTAATTATAAGTCTGTGAGGTCAAAGACTATGCCTTACTTATCTTGTTGTCCCCTTGTCCCCTTACCAGCAACCAGTTAGCACTTAATAAATGCTTAATTGAATGAATGAAAGCTGGCAAGAACTGAAGGGATAAATATCAGCAGTCCTATGAAAGGGGAGAGAGGGAAAGGGAGGAAAAGTAAAATTAGAGAAGTCACTAGACATAAAGTTTCCTCACTCCTAACAATGACATACACAGTAGTCAACTAGAATTGTGCTCCCAATGTCTGCTGCTAGATCTGCCTCTTTTCAATGTAGCTGGTACTCACAGCTGTACAGTATGGAACTTTAAATGGATGCAAGCTGGCTCAAACAAGGCTCATTATAAGGAGTTGTAACTATGTCAGCTCAGTGAAAAAACAAACAAACATGTTGAAAATGGTGCAGTACTAATGGAACTGGCTGGGGAAAGGAGGGACAAGGATGGCAGGCAAAAATAAATTTTTGGTCTCTTTTTGAAGTTGCTCTGAGCCATCTGGGGAGATTTGTTCAACATGGAAGAGAAATGTGAGCCAGGCTTCCTCCTGGTCCCCCTGTCCCAAAAGCTAGTTCACTCTCCCTTCTACGCAGGATCCAACAGCTCTGAGGACTATGAGGCATGTGTTATAGGGTCTAATCGCTCTCCTTCTGGAAGGAGAGGAAGCAGCAGTTGTTTTGTGGCCAAGGAGTGAGGCTGACATTGGGAGGAACATCCTATCTTGCTCTCATCTCTAGGGACAAAGAGAGGACAGAGCGTCTTAGGCCTACATGGGGAAGACACTGGAGTCCCCAGTGGTTCTGCTAGGGAGAGAGAGAATTAAGCTTCATCTTGGTTCCAGAGGAAGAGACTTCTTGTCCTGGAGGTTAGTTCAGAGGGCGGGTCTGATTTTGACAAAAAAATTCTCAAATTTCTCAAAAATTCTCAATCTTTGATATTCTTTTACCTCCCCATAGGGACACATATCTATCTTCCAGGGTCCCCAGGCCATCACCACAATGGAACTGAAATAGTCCTATTCTCTAAGGCAAGGCTTCTGATACTTTTTCTACTTGAAACCCCATTTTGCCTGAGAAACTTTATGTAACTCTGGGTATACAGGTACATAAAATAGGTACATGAACCAAACATTTATTGATAATAAATAATAATTTTGCAACCCCCACATTCAGTTACAAGATGAGACTCAGTTTAAGAAGCTTTGCCTAAAGATAACTCAGAAGCATATCCTATGAATTATTCTTGTTCTCCATGGCTTTCAACCACTTCCTGCTAAAGTGGATACCATTTGGAGAATTAAGGTACTAGCTGATAAAGAAGCTAAAGGTGAGATTCTTTTCAAGACTGTCAATCTTTTTTTTTTTTTTTTTTTTAGATTAAACAAACCAGTTTGTTATTTGTATATAAAACTCTACAATTACAAAAGTCACAAGAAAATGGAGTCTCCAAAGCAATATCCCTCCAGTGGGGGCTCAAGGCACTGGGCATAAGCCTGCATAGAAAATGGAAAGAATCACAAATGGAGGTACAAATGATCAGTTGGGGAACATTTATCACTCCTCAAAACTCTGGGTAGGATTGGGCATTCACCCACACCTGTCTCCCACTCACCTATAAATCAATACAAAAATAGCCCAAATTTAATTTCAATGCCATAGGACCAGTCCTTGATCACCAGTTTAGGGTCAAGCTTGTTTCTTCCCCCACATAACATCTCAGGCTTAACAAAGAAATCTTTTTTTCTTTTGGCCCCTGAACTTCCCAGATGGGATGATGAGGGCATGAGACCTCATTGAGTGGGCCAGGATAGCAACTGCATCAAGATGAACTGTGGGATGATGGAGATAGAAACTGGGAGTATGATCCAGGGGATGTGTGAGACCTGGGGGAAGGGGATCTGCCCCTTAGTCACTCTCCCTATACGAGACACTACAGAGTACCTCTACACAGTACTATGTAGAAGAAGAGGTAAAGAAGAGGGAGAAGTCCTGAAGAACCAAAGGAACCTGGAATGGTGGAATGACAGATATAAGACTGAGGCTTGAGGTTGGGTTCTTTTTCTGCCTTCCTGTGAGCCCAACTCAAATCGAGATGGCCTGGGTCCATTCAGACTCCAGAGACGGCACTAGAAAAGAAATGGATCCCACAAGGTTGAAAAAGGTCGTCCTTCCAAAGTGAGCCTGCGGAATCCTGCTCTCAAGAGGGAGGAAAGAACCTTGCTCCCGGGTTCTCTAAGGCTCAGCCTGGTACGTGAGTCAGTACTTGTTCCATCTCCCCAAACCCGGGAAGCGAGGCCGAGGAGGTTAAGCGATTTGAAGCCACACACGGAGTCAGTAGGCGGGAATGGTGCTGAAAAGGCAGGGCTCTAACCACTGCAGGGAATGGCTGTGGGAACTGGAGCTGGTGGAGACAGTTGGAGGTGTGGGAGTTGGGGCTGGGCTTGCGGGGCAGGGAGGCTGAGGGCTTTGTGGGGAAGGGAGAAGAAGGCCGGGAGCAGGAGGGAGGAGCTGCTGCGGCCCGGTGGTGATGTGGCACAAGCTGCCCTTTCTGGTGCCCCAGTTCAAGGCCGCAGAGTGGAGCGGCTATTACATGGGGTAGGCTGGGACCCCTGGAAGATTATAGTTGAGGCCAGGGTACAAATAGTGGGGGACACAAACCCTTCTGGCCTTGTCCAAGGCCAGCAACCACAGGCAGCCTAAGCTGGCGCAGCCTTTGGGCCAGCCTGGCTCTCAGCCGGCTCGTTCCCTGCCCAGTAACCGCACTTGTTCCTCACACAGGGATTTCATTTCCTTTGCTGTTGGGCTCCCTTTCTGAAGAGGCTGCCAACCAAGATCTGTGGTAGGAGACGAGCTAGAGGCTGCTTCCGGGGCGAGTGAGGACCGCACCAACCGAAAGGTGGGAAATGACTCAGTTGCCTGCCCAGGCTGCCCGGGCCCTCGGGGACTCATGCTGGCTCTGAAGGATGGTGCTTTCCTCTCCTTCCCCTTGTCTTCTGACCCTTTCTGTTTTCCCAGGTCTCTTCTCAAGGGCTCCTTATTAACTTGGCGTGGTCCCCATCACCCCAGAATTATGATGAATGTGACAGGAAGAACCCCAGTCCTGCCAAGTGAGGAAGCTGCTCCCAGCTGTAGGAGAAGTATGTGCCCCTCATCTGGAAAGGCCCACCTTGCCTCTCCATCCTATCGGTTAATCAGTTGAGCAGGGGTCTTTGGTTACAATGGGAATTTCCTAATAGGCTCCTCTTGAAAAGAAGGATGGAAGGACAACTCTCAGCATGTGATGAAGGCATCCCACTGCCCCCTGGGCAACCCCACATTGTGCTTATTGGATATTTTCTACTCATATGATTCCTCATGCCAAAGTCCCGCAATGTTATAATGATAGCTTTTGGACCTGAAAGACCAAGCTGTCCAGCTGCTCCTCCTACCAGCCTGGCTCCTTTTCAGAGAACAGCCCACATACAAAGAAGCTCCCGGGGCCTGAGTCTGAGATTCCGAGGGCTGGGCTACAACTGCCTGCACCCCTAGACTGTGGCTACTCCACCCTTCTCACTGGAGGTCGGGAGCACACACCACACCAAAGTGACATATGGGGCAAATTAGCCCAAAATGAGGAGGAATGGACTTGCCAGATCAAATGGCCAAAACACACAATGACATATGGGGAAGGCTTCTTTGGTTATAAACAAAAACAAATCAGAAAAGAGGGTTAGGGTGGAGACAAACAAACAACAAAAAAACACACCTAAAATTCAAGTACTCAATTAATAACCAATCAAGTCATTTTCCTTCCTTGGCCAAGCAGAGCTGCTGGGAAGTGCCAGGCACTAGCTACCATGTGTTTCATCTGTCAGTTGGGGATCCAGATGTATGGCACAATAAAGTCAACCAGTCCCTACTGAAGCCTCACTCCACACTCCATGTCATTTGGGCTGATATTAGGAGGAAACAATAAAGGCATCTCTCCCCATCGACTCCAACTGCACTGGAAGCTTATGGGTAAGGATGGTGTCCAACAATGGATGAGACCATAGACTTTGGGCTGATCAGGGAGTTCAAACCCCATTTAATCCAATCTCTTCATTTTAGAGATGGAAAAATCAGAGATTTGGTCACATGCTTAGTGAGTGGTTCCAAACCCATGCTCTGACTCCAAATTTAGTTTCCCTCTAACCTCTCTCTTTCTGTCATTCTTCCGCATTCATTTAATCTCGACAAACAATAAAACATTCCTATCACGTCTGGGTCTGTGCTAGATATTGGGGTGAGAGAAGCAGATTCCATAAGGAGAACGGGAGCAAGAAGCGCATATTATTGTGGCAATGTAGGACAGAGCGAAGAACAGGGGCTAGCTATTCTGAGGACCTGGGTTCTAATTCTAGCTCTCCCACTTACTATCCACATCCAGAGTTGGTCATTTCATCTTCATACACCTGTTTTTGCCCTCAATAAAATGAGAAGGTTGGACTTGATAATCTTTAGGCCTCCTTTCAACTGTAAATCCTATAAATCAGAGAGGGGAAGTAAAAAATGTTGCCTTTGATATCACCTATGAGTTAAAATCCCAGCCCCACTGCTTCCTTGTGATAGTACCCCTCTCAGCCTCAGTTTCCTCATCTATAAAATGAAAGGAGTAGATGAGATGACTTTCCACAGAACACAGAAGAAATCTTATACTTTTCACCCCATAAGAAGCAGGGATAGTCTTTGATGTCTCTGGTCTCTCAGAGAGATGAAAAAGTTAAAATGGCTTCCACCCTCACAGGGGAGGATTCCTCTTCTTCCAAGTAGAGGTGCAGCTCCACTGCTCCATTTTTCAATGCAGAGAATTCATCCCAAATTGCCTCTCCCCTAATTCCAAAGGTTGTGTCCGTATAGCTCTGAGAGCCAGCAGTCCAGGGAGGACAAAGGTGCTGGCAACAGTGTCAAACAGCACTGGTACTTTCTGTGACACCTCCGTTCCCACATGAACTCTCTCAGCAAGATTTATACCCCTGGTGGGATGGCCACTATGTATTTCTTACCAAAACAAAGTTTCTTCTAGAGGCAACTGAGGAGATAATGTTATAGACCCTGCCAGCAGCAGAGCCTGACCCTGAATCTCCTCACCTCCAATTAGGAAGAAGATTGCCCTGGACCAGTCATGGTCTCTCTCACCTGGCTCATTTCAATTCAATAGTTATGAAGTATCAGACCCATACTAGGCCCTGGGGACACAAGAACTGAAAACAAAGTTCCTGCCTTGGGGCAGCTTTTATTCACTGTGGGTAGGGGTGCTATCGCGGGAGATAATTTGTACAGAAATAAGAACATCCAGAATAATTTTAGGAGGGAGACAGAATCAACAATTTTGAGGGCAGAAGGAGCCCCAAGGACATGAGAAGGATGTGGCGGCTGAGATGAGCCCTGAAGAAAGCTAAGGATTCTCCAGGATGGATATTCTAGACCTGAGGGATGGCCAGCATGAAGATTCACAGAAATGAACAACTGCCTCCTCCCACTCCACAAACTCTCCCTGGGGAGGGCAGGGCTGTGGCTATAGGGAAGCAAGGGAAGCTAACAGGCCAAAAGGGGCTGAACCTGTGACTTTGGTCTTACCTGCACAGTGCCCTAATCAGCTTAGCTAACCAGCAACCAGACACAGCCAACTGCCTTCAGATGCAGACTCCAAGCTTCCAAAGGAGGAGATGACAGGTTTTTTTGTGCTAAAGAAGGTGTGTGGAAGTCCTGGTCACCCTAATTTCTCGGAGGGTTAGAGACTGAATGGAGTCAGGCAGTCCTAGGTTCAAATGGTGATTCGGATAGTTACAAGTCGTGTGACTGTGGGCAAGTCACTTCACCTCTTCTGAGTCTTTTTATTGTAAATATATGAGTAAAATATTCATTCACTCATGTGTAAACTGGGGGGTAAGAATGCTGAACCTCACAGGCTTCTTAAGAAGTTCCAGTGTGCTCCTGCCTGTAAAATGTATAAATTTTAAGTCACCAGATAAATGTAGCAAACTGTAGCAGAAAGGGGGCTGGTCCTCTTTGAGACATATTGATTACATGATTACGAAGGTCACTTAACTTCTCAGTTGGTTTCAGTGACACAGGAGTGCCAATCTGCTTCAGCAGAAGGAGCTTCCACACTAAGACTTCCCCATGACCCCCCAAATAGAGAATAAACAAATATCACTATTGTTGTTCAGCTTTGGCAGGGCTGATTATCACACTATCAAGAAATATTTGACTTTAAAGAGACAGACATCTCCCAACTGTTCATGGAATAGGGCACAATGGAGAAGGCAGCCCACCACGCTCTCAGCTACCACGAGCTGTGTAACCTTAGGCTACCCTTGCACTGCTCCCCCATTTCTCTATCAATAAAATGAGAGTGAATCATTCTCTGTTCTCCCCGGGCTCTTGGGGATCTCTCGAGGATCTCTCGTGGATATGTGGCAAAGATGGCCATCCTTTGTGACCCTCTTCAGGGGAAAGGTCACTCTGGAAAATCCCATCTGCCCACATAATTCATTTGTGACCCAGAGGGCTGTAGTAGAGCTAGGGGCTCAGGGCCATCGGGCATGGAGCAAAGTTGGTGTCGTGAGTGACTCGATCCCGGGATAGTTATAAGTGGTTCCTGTTTTTCCCTCTCCCCTCGTGCCTCCTCCTCCTCTCTCCTGACGAACCTGGCCACACTGTGAAATGTTCTGTCACCTCCCAAAGATGTCAGGCTGTCCCAGATGCCTTTTCTTCTACATAAAAAGGAGAGACGGCTTGGCCAACGAAGGGACTCGCTGAGGGCCCAGGCCTTCTCTTTGTGCTGGGCAGCAGCCAATGACTGGAATAAGGAGTGACCTAATGGCCCCATGGGGGTCTCCATCCTCCAAGCAGTTACTTCTGAATAATACTCTTTGCTTCTCCCCTCTCCCTGGCCCCCAATGCACTAACCAGCCACCCCCAGCCTGCTCTTCTGTTTTCCTAAATTCTTCCCTCTTTTGGCTTCCACTCCTTTCACACCAGCCACTCGAGGCTCTTAACAATGCTCTGCAGCCCCTGCGTTCATCCTGGCACCGAGGTACTGCTTGGATCACACCATTTTTGTAAATGAGAAACAAATACTAGCCTAATACCAAACAGATCCCAAGCTCAGCACTAAGCTCTCCTCCAACCAATGACTGCTTCCTTGGCATCCAAAAATCCTGGTGCTCCTTCCACGGAGGCTCTACTACCCACTGTGTGAAGAACAGCCCGAGGAGAAGTGCCGGCCTCTGGATGTTCAATCAACCTTTTTTCTGTTTTCTGAAAGCTTTTATTAGCACTAAGTAAGCCTATGTCTTACCTAGCTGCTGAAGGGAAAGTGCTAAGGGCTTCTGTGGTCCTAGACCCCTCTGTATTCTCTCCTTTCAAAACTTGGCTCTCGCCCAAGGGAAGGAAGAAGCTAGTGGTGGCGCTGGTGGTAGGGGCTCAAACCTCCAAGAGGTGAGGGGAGGGTGGAATTGGAGCACTTGTTGGCCAGAAGCCCTGAAAAGTGGGCCCTCTTAAGGGGAAACATCATCTCTGGAAAATCCCATCTGCCAACATTATTCCTTTCCCTGACTGTCCTGAGGAATATCAGTTCAAGTGACAAGATATGACCCATTAGATGGATCCTGGATTCCTAGACTTACAGTCAGGAAGACCTGAGTTCAAATCTGCCTCAGATACTAGCTGGGAAAGTTATTTTAATTTAACCTCCCTCTAGTCTCAAAGGAGGTTGAACTTAATGGCCTCCAAAATCCTTTCCAGCTCTAAATTTATGATCTGGCCAATTTGTCCCTATAATGGTATAGACAGAAACTATGTGAATACCTCAGGGTCAGGATGAATTCAGGAGGTGGATGTAATACGACATCTAGATATGATATGACATGCAATAAAACTAGATCATCAATCAAGGAACTGGAAATTGAGAGGATGCACAGCAAGTGGGGGATGGCTGAGAATAGCTGTCATTCACAGTTGATCATCATACAGTAGTGTTGTTGTTGTATACAATTACAGCACTGCCTACAATATTCTCCTGCTTCTGCTCATTTCTCTTTGCATCAGTCCATGGGATTCTTTCCAGGTTTTTCTGAGAACATCCTGCTTGTCATTTCTTTATAATACAATAGTATTCCGTCACAATCCTATGCTACAACTTGTTCAGCTACGCCCCAGTTGATGGGCATCCCTTCAGTTTCCAATTCTTTGCCACCACAAAAAAGCTGCTTTAAATATTTTTACACATATAGGTCCCATCCCTCCCTATCGATGGGACAAGTGTATTGGGGGTGAAGCCAGGAAGGCCTGGACCTTGTGTCAGAAGGACAGCAGAGCTACATGCACAAACAGTAATAAGAAAGCTTCCAGGATTCCAGGGGCCAGTATCTGGTGATAGTAATAGTGGTCCAGAAGACTGGAATGCATAAAAGGGATCTCGTCCCCTGTGATAAAGGCCTTGAAACCTCCCTGATTCTGGAGTCAGAAGTATCTTGAAAGGCTTTAGCTAGGTAGGGAGGTCTTTTACATTCCGCTCTTTACCTTCTTTACGGTAAAGGTATTTGATTCAAATCTAGATCCTCCACTTTATCATTCAACACATCTGAGATAATGGCTTCTTGAGTGTCCTTCCCACATAGCCCATCCCCTCCTCCAGGTATCTCAGGATGATACGGCTCTGGTACGAGGTGAAGTCAGACATCCTCCCGCATCCATGTCCAGGGCCATGACATCTTTCTTCAAGGTCTGACCCTGGTCAGGAGCATCCAGATAGGTGCACAGCACTCTTGAATAGGAAAAGGAGATGATGATGTCAGGAGGCATCATGGGTAGATAATAGATTGGAGGCAAGAGTAGCAGTGAGAAGAACTACTTTTGTTACTCAAGAATCTGTTACTCCAGAAATAAACTCTCACCTGCCAACAGAGGCCTAGATGAGCAGTAGAGCATGGACTGAGTTTACAGCCTCACTTAAAGATGGAAAGAATCTTAGAAGTCTTCATTTTGCAGGTGATGAACAAAAAGGAAGTGGCTTCCCATAGGTTACACAGGAGATAAGCAAAAGAGCCAGGATGGGACCTTGGGTCCTCTGTCTCCCAAACCAATGTGCTTTCCATTCTCCTACATAGTCTCTACCCCTTATGGCTACACAGCTAATAAGCTATCTGAGGGCAGAAAATGTCACTTGTTATCTTTTTATTCCTAACACTTGGCACTGTGTCCTGCACACAGTAGAGGTTTAATCTATATTTTTAATGAATTGACAATGCTTTACTATTATTATCATCAAAGGAAATTCCATAAACACTAAATCCAGAATATCCTAAAAGTCATAAAGCTCCAGACCATGTTTTCAGGGGATAATCCCATTTAACAGAAATAGTAGAACTGGTCCAATTAAAACTGTGCATGAAGGGAAAATATGCTTATCACTGTTCTATAGAATGGGGATGTCCCTCCCATGCCGAAAACTGAGACACATTCGATCCCACATTCTGGTAGGGTACAGGACTACTCCTGGGTAACAGCTGAGGGAAGCAACCAGGGGACAAAGAAAACTCAAGCTCAGACACAGGTACAATCAGCCAACATTCCCTGTAATCACTGCCCCATGGGAAATCCACACCTTGTCAGCTGCCTTTCTATGACTTAATCACAGACTGTTCCTGATGGTTCTTATACCATGGTACTGCACTGCAACTTAATCACTGATTTCCCTGGGGGGAACTCCCAGTGTGGGAATTCCTTCTAGGAAGCAGGTCATGCGCCAAGTCCAAGGAGTTGCTTGAGGTAGAGAGTTTAAGGGATTTGTCCAGAGTCCAGGTTTGAATTGTAGCCTTGTCACTACTCGTGTGACCTGGAATCAATCATTTCAATTTTCTGGGCCACAGCTTCCAAATGAGACTGGTTCCCAGGTCTCCCTGACTTTACAGCCATTGGCTGGGTGACCTCACTCATGATCTTTTAATTGTTAAATCTTACTGCCTCCTCACAGCCTCCTCACAGACCATAAGTCAAGAAATGAAAGGTCAATTTTGTTGAAATGAATACAGATTTCCCCCCTCATCTCAACTTGTTTGGGAGATAGCATCTGTTCCCCCTGTCTGGCCAGGGTGCACAGAGGTAGGTGGCTACAGGTTGGACATTTCTGAAGGTTCAACCATGTGAACCTGGGGCAAGCTGCAGTGCTGGGCTACTACAATTCACAAAATCTTTTACGAAGGCAGGGCAATCTATATGAGTCAAGGGAGGATCCTCTCCTTCCTCTTCGTGGGTGAAACCATGGAGCCTTGAAGAAATACTGTCATGGAACATTTCTCCACATGCATGTCTCATGGTCTCTTCAGAATGACAGCAATCCCCCTTAGGATTTTTGGTAGCCCCCACAGAGCCTGACCCAGAGCCATGAGTATGGCAAACATTTAATAATATCTATGGATTCTGTTTTTTACTTCTTTCCTATGATGCTTATTTTGGCCTTATGTCACCTGGATAAAAATTTGGAGATGGATGGGGAGTTGTAAAGAGCACCATAGGCTGATTTTCCCTGAACCCTCCTAAAGTTAGCTCTGAATTCTGCTAAGCATGGCACTTCTAATGGCAGGGGAAAAGGGCCCCTGTGTTCCTGAAAATGTCCCTCGTTTAAATGGAGTCAGCCCTTTGCTAGTCATGTCAGCAGCATTGTGAAGTCAGCCTTCCTTCTGAAAAGGATGTCTTATCTCTCCAGTCCTTCTCCTAGGCCATATATCAATGCCCTGCAGGGTATTCTCTTTGCTGCCTGCTGTTCAAATTTGTCCAATTTGATACGGTCCCTATGGGGTGGGTCCCGTGTGGGCCTGTCTGCCTTTGATGGGGAATTAGCGAGGCTGACTGGACAACTGCTTTAGAAGGACCACTAGTGACAGGTCAAGGCAGGCCCCCTCCCAGATAAGTAACAGGTTTCTAGGGAAAGCAGACCCATATTCCCTGCCTTTCCTAATTCTTCAGGGGCAAGACTGAGCTTGGGGACCAACTTTTGCATTTAGAGCTGGGATACCTCTCCTCCTGACCTCAAGGGCAAGGTCATTCTTAGGTAGGAGCTGCTAAAGAGTTTTAACATGTTGCTGATGCTTATATGGCCAAGCTGGAAAGGAAGAAAGAGGGCTTCAGTAGCCAAGGCAGATGAAAAGAAATGAACAGATACAGATTTTTCCCCTCATCTCCCCAACTTGTTTGGAAAACCAAACAGGACCCACAGAGGTAGATATCTACAGTTTATGAAAAATTCAACAGAATCCAATGGACATTTATGAATGTTCAACTATGTGGAGAAGCCACTTAATCTCATGGCACCCAAGACAACTTTCTATACCTGTAAGTTGCAAAGAAGATATTAACTTGCACTGGTAGATGGAATACTTACATTAATGAAATCACAGTTCTTACCATATTATACCATGTGCAGAGACATTGTGTTAGGTGGCGTGGTTTCAAAAGCCAAAAAACTAAACAGACTCAGCCGTCAGGAAGCTTACATTCCGAGTGATACAACAGGTATGTAGAAAAGATAGAAGTGGCTAGGTGGTGCAGTGATAGGGGTGCTGGGTCTGGATCTAGGAAGACCTAAATTCAAATATAGCCTTAGATACTTAATAGTTATACCCTTGGCAAGTCACTTAGCCTGTCTGCCTGGTTCCTGAATTGCAAAATGGGGACAGTGATAGCATCTAACTCCCAGGGTCATTGTAAGATATTTTTAAAGCTCTAAGCACAGTATCTGGCACTATATAGGCACTTAATAAATGCTCCTTTTCTTCCTTCCAATGTACAAAATAAATTCAAGAAAAAGAGGGTACTAACAATTTGCCAAGAGAAGTAAGGAGATGAATAGAGATGATACTTGGACTTCATTTCAAAGGAAGCTAGTGATTCTATGGAAGAAATGTCCTGGAATGGGAGACAGCCTAGTGCAAAAGTGGGAGATGGAACAGTGTATTTGGAGAACTGTTAGCAAGCCAATTTGACTGGAATGAAAGGTATATAAAGAATAGAAAGGTTAAGTGGGAGCTATATTGTGAGGGCTTTAGATGGCAGAGTGAGGACTTCATATTTTATACTACAGGTAACCTCCAAATATTTTTGAGATAAGCAATGGCATAGTCAGATTTGTATCTCAAGAATATAAATCTGCTAGCCATGTTTGGCATCTAAAGGGATGATTTCCCATACCCTGGGCAAAGGTGCTGGTAACAAGTGAGTTAGTCAACTCCTTAGATTGATCTGGGCTCTCCTGTGTTTTTTAAAAAAGCTTATTTTCAATTGGTTCTCCTTGAATAATTTTTCAACATGTTCTACAAACTCACTGCATTTCTCTTTAAATAATTCAAATTTCATTACAGTTTGCTAAGTTTAGAGACCATCACAATCTTACAGCTGGAAGGGATCTTTGAAATCAGAAGAAGTAAAGGGCCTAGAGGTCAGGAGACCTGGGTCCTAGCCCTAGCTCTGGTCTAAATAATTATGTGATTTGGGGCAAGCCACAATTTCTCTGGGTCTAGGGTTCCAAAGGTGTAAAATGATGTGATGAGATTAGAGGGTTTCTAAGATCCTCCTTTCCAGCTCTTAATTTCCATCCCTCTGGCCTGGGCCCTGATTGTACAAATAAGAAAAGAGGTCTCCTGGTCAGAAAGCTTTGTCTCCTATATTTTGTTTCTCTTTTTTGGAGGTTTGCCAATAATAGATTAGTTAAGGTACCTCAGCATATAACATAGCACAATATGGTAGAATAAAAATAGCTGATATTTCTCTAGCACTTAAGGTTCATAAAATGACTTAATACATCATCTTATTGGTCTTTTCAATCAATCAACAACAATCATTTATTATGTGTTTATACTATGTGCTATACACTGTGCTAAGCACTGGGTATCCAAAGAAAAAGCAAAAAAAAAAAAAAAATGGCTCTCAAGAAACTTACATTCTGAGGTATTATATACATACTCTCTCTCTCACACACACACACACCTCACACACATACACATACACATACACACCACACACTCACACACACACTTCAGACAAGCTAAATACATAGGAGAAATTGCTATAAAGGGTATGTGGTCTCAGAAAGGTCTTCTGGAGAAGGACTCCAGAGGGACTTTTGAAGAAGACTGAGTTGAGTCTTGAAAGAAGCCAAGGACTCTGTCTAGTTGGAGGTGGAAGTTGGAAGGGAAAGCATGGGGAAGAATGGGGAACAGACAGGACAAAGACACAGAGATTGGAGACCAAATGTATTATTTGACGAAGAGCAAAAAGCCAGTATGGTTGAATGGTAAAGTTTGGGAAAGGTAAATAGACTGAAAAAAGGTGGAAAATAAGGAAGAGCTTTAAATGACAAATAGGACTTTATCATTGATCCTGAGAGTAACAGGGAGCCAGTGGAGTTTATTGTGGGAAGGAAGAGGCAGGAAGATGAACATGAACAAACCTATGCTTTAACAAATTTCCTTTGGTTGCTATGTAAACAATGGATTGGAGTGGGGAAGAAACTTGAAGCAAGGAGACTAAATAGAAGGTTACTACTGCAGGGGCAAGCACTGATGAGGGCCTCAAACAAAATGGTAACTGTGTGAGTGGAGAGAAGAGGATATATGGGGGAGACAGGGTAAAGAAAGAAACTGTAATGGGTAACAACTGATGGGCAGAGGATATAGGGGTTGGAGAAGAGAGAAATCTAGAGAAAAAGAAAAACAGAGCAAGATAGAGAAGAGAAACAGATATAGAGGTGGAGACATGCATCATGACACTGAAGCCGTGAGCTTGTTTGGTGCTCACAAGAGTAATAGGCAAGTCAGAAGGGAAAGGTTTGGGGAAAAAGGCATCAGATTCTGTTTTGGGCGTGTCAAGTGGAAGAAGATAATGAGACATCCACTTCAAAGCGTCCAATGGCCAATTGGTGGCTTCAGAATGGAGACACTGTGGCTAGAGAAATCAATTTTAGAATCTTTTGCGTAGAGCTGATAATTGAATCCAAGGGAGCAGATGAGATCATCCAGTAAGAAAGTGCAGAGAGAAAAAAGAAGGCCCAGGCCAGACTCTCAGGGACATATCCTGTGGGTGTTTTAGAAAAAGAGGCTTCAAAGAAGCAGCAGAAAACAACAGAACCAAGAGATAGAGAGGGACTATTATCCCCACTTTACAGATGAAGAAACTGAGTCTCCAAGAAGGGAAAATGCTTTTCCTAAGATCAGAGAACTCATTAGCATCTGAGGCAGAAATTGAACACAGGACTCCAAGTCTGGGGCTCACTCTGACTACATCATGGTATCTGGTACCTGGTATCCCTCCTCCTCCCGCCAGAGTCGTAAGATAAGGCTTTTACTTTCAACTTGGCCAATAATTAACAAGAGAGGTCATGGGCAAGTCAGTTCGTAGCTTTAGTCTTCAGTTTCCCTATCCATTAAGTGGAAGAGCGGGACCAAGAACTCTCTGAGGAGCTTTATAGTTATGAGATGCAACGATCCTTGGGTCTAGTCGAGGGCCAGGGCGAGCATAGATAGAAGGGAGCCAAACACCTGGTTTGAGTCAATTAACTTCAAACTTTTCTCCCACCCTTGACCAGAATGAACTGCTAACAAGAAGGGAAGCTGGCCAGTCTCTTTAAGGTTTGTTTCCTCCAACTCATCCTCTGGGAGGAATGTGCTAATGAGTACGGAAATAGCTTCCTGAGGGGGAGGGACCAACAAAGGGCCTGGATAACCCACCCACAAGATAACCAGTCCCTGGATAATTGAGAACTGACTTGCATGGAAAATTTTCCAAGCCCTAGAGTATGGCAGAATGATGGACTGTTTCCCTGGGCCATAGTATAGACAGACATTGATGAATAAGGTCCCATAACTCTGGAACTAAGGAGGTGGGACCTAATGGGAAACTGAGACACACCCCTTGATGGATTTGCCATATGGAAGAGGGAAGCCCAGAAGCCTACATACTAATTTCCTTCTCTAACTGTTCAGTATCCTGCTCAAATTTCTTGTAACATTCTTCTTCTAGCCCTAAATTTAGGGTTATGATTTTCTTTTTTTTCCTTACTTTCTAAAGTGTTTTGGCATTTATTTCATTTTATTCGGGGATGAGGGGCATCTTATTTTTGTCCACATCATCACTGATGTTTTCACTTTGCCAATATGGGGAATAAATCCCAGACAAGTAACACAACTCCTCCTGGGTCAAGTTAGGCACAGAGCTAGTGAGGAATCTTAGTCTTCTGGATTCCCCAGTAGCTGTTTTGTCCACTGGCTCATCCTCCGCAAATCAGCACCTGAATTGTGTTCTTTTGATCAATATGATATTCCACATAAGATAATCTGGATGAACAATAAATAGATTCTTCCTTCCTTAAATGAAAGTTCTGGCTGTGGAAAAAGCATCTCCGTGGCTTTTTAATGCTCTCCTCCTGGCAGGACAATTGGGTATCAAATGCCTCATAGGCTATTGTGGGAGAATAAGTTTCCTCACGTGATATTCAGTCATTTGACTTTTTTTTTTTTTTTTTTGACAAATTACTTAATGGTTCAATCAATTTTTTTCTGGCATTACCAAAGGGTATCAAAATAGCCATGGTCCTCCCTGCAAAGTAGCAAGGCTTTTTGCTCTCAGAAAAGATGTTAATTCCTTACCCTAGGCTAAACCAGTGGCAATCTGTCTATTCATTCCATTACAAAACCTCCCTTTCTCCTGAGTCTTTCTCTTGCTTGCTCTCTTGTTTAATAGCTTTCAAATCTGGACAGACATAAAAATATCCACACTAATGAGACCATACCATAAGCTTCTTGCCTGCCAAATTTTATTTTCAGCTTCAAGACATTGAACGTTCATTGTGTCAAGGACAAAAATGAAGGGAGCTGGAAAAACTTAATTAAAAAAAACACAACTCACTTGTTTAAAATTGGGGGTGGATGGGAAAGGAGTAGGAGAGAGAACAAGTCAAAAAAGGAAGAGAAGAAAGAGGGAACGACAAGAAGCAGGAGATCTGGGTGAGACCCAGATACCAAATCCGGAGAAGATCATCAGGACTGAGTTGCAATCTCTTCCACATGCAGACCTGGTTGTCTGCTGGGAGGCCTGAGGGACTGGCTTATAGGATGTTTGGAGCCATAGTCTAACCTGGTTTCTAAATCAAAAAAGAACAAGAAGGGAAGAGCCTTCATTAGAATTTAACTAGGACTATTTTCACCTAGGAATGAACAGTTTAGGGTAAAAGGCAAGGAGTTGAAAGAAGATGATTTGGCTGAGGTCATACAATCACTAAGTGGGAAGAGCTGGGATATGAACCCAAGTCTTCTGACTTTAAATTATACCAATTATTTACCGATGCCTTATTTACAGATGCAGAAAATGAGGGACTGGTTTTAAGTCCTGTAGCTAGTGGGAGTACAGGTGGTATGGCTGTTCTTGAAAGGCTGGTTATGAAGGGAAGAAAGACTAGGTTTGTTTTCCATGGTCACAAAAGGCCGAAACAGGAGTAATGGGAACAAGTTGCAGAAAGGGAAACTGAGGCAGGGATGCTGCTGAACTAAGGGCAGGAAGATCTCAATTTGAATTTTCTCAGACACTTAATAGCTTTCTGATTTTGGCTTAAGTCTCTTAACCTTTCAGCCTTAGTTTCTTCCTGCGTGAAATGGGAACAAGAGCGCTTAACTCACATGGTTGTTATTGATGTGGTCAATTATGGCAATAGTTTTCTTGATATTGAACCAGCCTTGCATCTCTGGTATAAATCCCACTTGGTCATAGTGTATTATCTAGCTGATAAGTTATTGTAATTTCTTTGTTAATATTTTATTTAAAAATTTTGCATCAATATCTATTAGGAAGATTGATCTGTAATTTTTTTTCTCTATTTTGGCTCTTTCTGGTTTAGATATCAGCAACATATTTGTGTCAAAGAAGAAATTTGTCAGGACTCCTTCTTTACCTATTTTTCCAAATAGTTTACATAATATTGGAATTAATTGTTCTTAAAATGTTTGGTAGAATTCACTTGTAAATCCATCTGGCCCTGGAAATTTTTTCCTTAGGGAGTTCATTAATGGCTTGTTCAATTTCTTTTTCTAAAATGGGACGATTTAAGTAATTTATTTTCTTTTCTTAATCTAGACAATTTATATTTTTGTAAATATTCATTCATTTCAATTATATTGTCATATTTGTTGATATACAGTTGGGCAAAATAGCTACTAATTATTGCTTTAATTTCCTCTTCATTGGTGGCAAGTTCATCCTTTTCATTTTTGATACTGGTAATTTGGTTTTTTCTTTCTTTTTTTCTAATAAAATTAAAGGTTTATCTTAGTTTTTTTTTCCATAAAACCAACTCTCAGTTTTATTAATTAGCTCAATAGTTTTCTTAGTTTCAATTTCATTAATTTCTCCTTTGATTTTCAGAATTTCTAATTTTGTATTTAATTGGAGGTTTTAATTTGTTTTTTTCCCTAGATTTTTTTAGTTACATACCCAATTCATTGATCTCCTCTTTATTTTATTCATGTAACTATTTAAAGATATAAAATTTCTCCTAAGCTCACAAGGTTGTTGTGAAGATGAAATGAGTGTATGACTTTCTAACTAGCACTATTATTAATCAAGGATTTCAAAATACTTTTTAGGAGATTCAGAGAGAAATGAAGGAAGGAAAATAGCCAAATGTGGGACACATTTGGAGACTATTAGTTAATGCTCCAATACATTATTTTCTTACAGACCTTTTGACATGTTGGCAGTATCTTAACTTTTTCATTGTAATGCTAACCAAGAAAAGTAGCATCCTGGGACAGAGACAGAAGACTGGAGCCCGTCCTGCTCCTGACACAAACCAGCTGCATGACTCTGGGTAAGCTGGAACCTTTCATTGCCCTACCACCCCCTCCTCACTCTACCTCACCCCCCACTCAAGTAATTCTCTAAGAGTATAATTAAGCAACCAATAAGCATTAATAAAACACCTACTATACAACTGGCACTGTTCTAGACATTCAGAATACAAAGGCAAAAACCAGGCAGTTACGGAAGAGTTGCTGTGTCTGCTGGGCATGCACTGAGTATGTTCCACACCAGGAGTTCTCATACTGATGAAATCACAGATGAATAAGCAATCTAATCTTGGGCAATTATATGGCACCATCCTCACAAGGCTGTTGTGAGGATCCAATGAGATAACATCTGTAAAGCACTTTGCAAATTGCAAAGTGCTACATAAATATTAGTTACTATTATGATTTAAGTGGAGGAAAAAACTGGAGATGTTCCAATGTCACTGGAAACTTTTAAGTATACCAACATGGTTCCTTGTAGAGGAGAATCAATTGGGGTTAAGTGACTTGCCCAGGGTCACACAACTGTAGCGTTAAGTGTCTGAGGCCAGATTTGAGCTCAAGTCCTCCTGACTTCAGGACTGGTGCTCTATCCACTGCACCAACTAGCTATACTCTGTTTGTTTTTTAATAATATTTTATTTTTTCCACCAAATTACAGGTAAAAAAATTTTTGACAATTTAAAAAGTTTTGATTTTCAAATTCTATCTTCCCTTGCCTGCCCTCCTCCTTCCCTCAGATTGTAAGTAATCTGATAAAGGTTATTATATATGTACAATCATATAAAACACATTTCCATATTAATCATTTTGTGGAAGAAAATTCAAACAAAAAAAGAGAAAGAAAGTGAAAAATAGTATGCTTTGATTTATATCGACACTCTATTAGTTCTTTCTCTGGATATAGATAGAGTTTTTGATAATGAGTTTTTTAAAATTGTCTTGGATCATTGTATTGCTGTGAATAGCTAAGTCATTCATAGTTGAATATCGTATATAGTATTTCTGTTATTGTATACAATGTTTTCCTGGTTCTGCTAGTTTCCCTTTGCATCAGTTTGTGTAATTCTTTCCAGATTTTGTGGAGAGAAATTTTTGTGCAGACACAAGATAGACTCTATACCTCTGAGGTCCCTTCCAACTATAAGATTCTGTGGCTACCTCCACACCAAGAAGAAGCCTTAGAGGGGAACTTGAAAGGAAAATGAAGACTTTTAAAGGGGGATAAGAGTTTTAAACAAGCCTTAGAAATCCAGGGTAGGGGGTGATAGTGGGGATAAGGGGACAAGGTAGCAGGAACAGTCAGTCTGAAAAGACAGCTGGTTCAATCCTTACTACAGGGATGATTAGAGAAGAAGATGCCCCACAAGAGGGACACTATAATGGGATGAACATAGCAGCCAGAGGAGTGACCAAGGGCAGTTGAGCAAAGTCCCAAAATAAGCTGTGGAGGGAGGGTTGAAAAGGTTCTTCTTAAGGAGGAAGGTTCTTTCCTCAGCTCCTTCAACCCACCCATTCCTCAAAGTCTAAATGTCAGCGCTATGGGACAAAGTCCTTCCAGCTTTCTGTTAGTAAGACTGTTCTCCAAAATGTCCTTGTGCTGTTTTTAAACGTCAGTCCCTTACACTGTGGGTAAAAGGGAAGATATCTATAAAAAGGCATTTAGAGGCCCAGAGAATTCTCTCCTCACTGCTGATAGGGACTTCAATTCAGTTAGCCAGAGGACATAGTTTACCTTCTATGGCAGTCAGTTTTCGTTTGTCCTAAAATCTGAAAGAGGAATATTCTGGTTACCATTGTGCCATGTAGTTGGCCTAAATTTTAATCAATTTAATTCTGAAAGCTATCAGAGATTGTTTCTATCACACCAACTGGCCCAGTTACTTAAATTTCAAAGGGCCTAAGGACTCCTGATTCTTTTTAGTCACATCAATTTGAAAACACTCTGAATTTCTCCTCCAGAAATGAAAAAAGTTCGGAGTCTCTAGAGACAAAATGGGCAGGCTGTGTATTATTAAGTTCATCACAGACAGCTGGGAGCTGTCTGAGATGTGAGCGAGTGTCCCATATATGCAGCTATGCTGTGTCTCCATCTCAGACAAGTCACCGGAACCCATCAGTTCTTCCTTTATAATCTTTCATGTCTGGCTCACCTTTCCTTTCCTCTACTGCTATCCTGGGCCAGACACTTACTACACCCGTCTGTGTGGTCACAGAACCCTGAACTTAAAAATCAAAAGAGCAGGGTTTGTGTCTGGTTCTGCCATTAACTGGCTAGGAGACCACTGACCTTTGTCAGTTTATGGCAAGATACTCAGGGCTGCCATTTCCTCATCTAAAGAATGGGGATAATCCCCAATCTCAGAGGTACTGAGAGAATCAAATGAGATAATATATATAAAAGCATGTAACTGGCGCCCAAGGAAAGGAAACTTTGCCCTCAGGCAGAGAAATTTGGAGCAAACTGACAACAGATTTCTTCAAAAGCCTAGAAATGAATGATTATACAGCACCTACTCTTTAAGTACTTACATAGAAAGTTATCTGCTGATGTGTACTTCCACAACCCTGGGGGAGATCCCCGTCCCCATCTTTCCTCATTATGTCCCAGAGTCTTTAAACACAGGAGCTGGTGTCCTGAGGTTTTGTCTCCCATGCCCATTTCTCAATGCCAAAAGAAAAATTTGAGAGCATTTTTCATACTATTTTATCAGAGGTAATTTGTGAAGCTTGTCCTAGGCACGCGCACGTGCGCACACACACGCGCGCACACACACACACACACACACACACACACACACACACACACACACACTTTCTATGTGTTCTATGATTCTGATTTTTTAAAAAAAGTACTTTGTAAACAGTTTTGCAGATAAATATCAACTATTCCTATGGAGGTGGTGGGGCCAGCTCCTTGTCAATACTTTTTCACCCCTCTATCTTTAAGCCATATCAGGATCCCTGCCCAGGATGCCCTCTCCTCTCCTCTGCCTGTCCACATCTTGCTTCAAGAACCAGCTCAGAATTCAACTTTTCTTAAACGACAATACCCAAGACAATCAAAACAATTATTTCATGCCCAGGGGATCCTCCCAAGGCAGAAAGCATTTGAATGGAGGGCTCAGTGATAAGTTTTTGTGTCTGTGCATCATACCTACTTTACCACTTTCCAAGGATGGGCCTAGCTGGATTCTGAGATGCTTAACATCAGGATGGCTGTGGTCAGATGAATTTTTTGGCCATATTAATTCTGGAAGAGTCTTTACTAAATTACAGGGGTTGCAATTTGTACTGGTAGAGGCAGAGCCCACACTGACAATGTCACAGATGCTTGAGGTATTGAGAAAATGCTATTTTGGGGGTAAACTTCACAACAATCTTTGCAAAACCAAGGAAAAACATCCTGAATAAAATCCAATCTCATTTTTTCTTGAAACTGTTCCAATCCATTGATGGGAATGATCTCCTTTTTGTCCTCCTACATCCCTTTTAGTCAATACCACTTATCTGGTATCTATGCATATATTACCTAGTTTTGTGAATCATCTTTTCATGCTTCCCCAATTAGAAGTCAAGTCCTATAACCTTCCTTCTCCCTTTTTTCTTTCCTTTTATCCCTATTCCTTTTCTTCCTTCCTTTCCTTTCCTTTTTTTTTTCAAGTTTATGCAGCTTTGAAGAAAAATAAATTAATTGCTAGCAAAGTTAGTGGTTGATTACTCACCCCCTGACAAGTTGCTTCATTTATTCAGTGCCATATAAAATAGTGTATTGTTGCACACATATATTGTATCTAGGATATACTATAACACATTTAACATGTATAAGACTGCTTGCCTTCTAGGGGAGGGAATGGAGGGAAGGAAGGGAAAAGTCGGAACAGAAGTGGGTGCAAGGGATAATGCTGTAAAAAATTACCCTGGCATGGGCTCTGTCAATAAAAAGTTATAAAAAAAATAATGTATTGAAAGATAGAGTAACTAAATCACTTATATTTCTTGATATTCTTCACAGTACTTATAGGTGCTTCATAAAAATATGTTTGTTTTGAATTGGCTCTAAAGGCTGTTATTTTAAAGATAGATAAACCTTTCACTTAGGAAAATTTCTCAAAATAAAAGTATTAAAAAAACAGACTATTTCAGACCTGAAAGTCAGAAGGAATTTGGGGGGGGGGTGAAAGGAAGTCAAGATAAACCACCAAATATATAAATATATAGCTATACACATACATTCCTATGCACTCTAATGGAATTATGGATGTCTGTTCTAAGATGCAATAGAGCAGTGTAAGAGGAAAAAAGAAATAACTTTATTCAATGTCAAAATGACAAGTCATCAAAAATTTGTGGTTTATCAGGGGGGAAAAAGATCTCTTAAACAAACCTGGATAGCTTGGCAAACTTTGGGTTTTAATCTCGTGATATGCTCTAACAACAAAAGGCCTATACAGCATATCAAGCAAATTTATAAGCCTATGATCGATCCATTTGACATATTATTTAATTATGATCCTTAGTGACAGAGACAATATGAAAACCTAGTGTCAACATTCTGACAGTGGAATAAATAAAAAGATGTAATTATTCCTCATACTAATCCCAGCTGAATTGTAAAGTATTAGACCAGACTGCAGACCCGGGTTCTAAGGTTTCCTTAATATGATAGAGTTTGATATAGGAGGTGTCATATAGCCAATATTTTGCCAATTTATTAGAATAAAAAGCTCTCCTAGGATTTCAAGTTCAAATGGTCAGAGTGCCCTCATATTCTCCTTGTATTACTCAGAATACAGTGAATAAGCAGACTGAATGTATAGAGAAATACTGCTAGTTAGGTTTGGGGTGGGGGGGTGGGACAGGAGCCCAGTGGAAAAAACAGAAGTTGGAAGTAATTCTGTTTCTTTCTAGACTCACAGAACATTTGAGTTGGAAGGAACTTCATACACGATCTAGTACACCATCTGACATACCTATCTGGTACTTCTATATAAACATATATATTTAACACATATTTATCTAATATCTCTCTATGTATCAGTACATATCTATCTATCTATCTATCTTGAAGGGACTATTTTGTTTCTGCCTTGCTATGGGCAGAGTAGCATACAATAGGTGCTCAATAAACATCAACGGGCGCAGTTAGACTGAATCTGAACTTCTGCTACATCACAAGACAGAAAGCAGTGCTGAGGTGAGCAGTCTGTACTGAATATTATCATACCAATAGGAAAAAAATGCGCTGTCTGGCTTGGGCCAAGAAAAATGACAGTTAACATTTAACATTAAGGGACTAACTTCAAAGGCACGCCAGCTGAACTCCAATAATGGGAGATGAAACTGCTAACACCAGCAGAAAGATGCAGGTGGCCGTCTTTGGCTGGGAAAATCGCATCCTTAGCGAAGGACGCCGCCCTCCCCAGCCCGCCCAGATCCCCTTGCGGCCTCGCTGCCTTTGACTAACTGTCTGTCCGGGGCACAATTTAACATCAGTAATAAGCCTCTCAGTCTTTGTCGTGTGGGCACATGGAGCCATCTGAAAAAACCACGGGATAGTCAGTGAGGGCATGGACTATGTCCACTGTTAAAAAGTAATCTCAGGCACAGACTGGGCTGCCTTTAAGCAAGGCTCTGTTTTTGACTACAATAATGGAAAAAAAAAAAAAGAATGAGGGTGAAAAAGAGGAAGGAGAAGGGAAAGTGAGAAATGGAAGGAAAAGGGGAGAAGAAGAGAAAAAAGAAAGGGAAGGGAAAGGGGAGAGGAAAGGCAGGGGCGGGGAGGAGAAGGAGGGAGCAGGTGGGAGGAGAGATAGTGATTCATTTGCTACCCCCGAGTTTCCATTAGATAATGTAGCATATCACTAGCACCCAAGACAGGTCCCAAAGACAGTTCTAATTTGGGAGCATGATGTAACCCCACTATTTCTGTCTGTACCTTAATCAAGACAGGATTCCACTGCAGCACCTGACCTTCTGGCTATATTCAACACTTGTGGGCCCAGGGCCTCCTGTACCAACAGGAAGTAGAGCCTCTGTTCTAGCACTAGAACTCATTACAGTTTTATCTTTTCACTAGTACTATTATTTATAACTTCTTGGATTCTGGATACTGCCTGCTTGGAGCTATAGTGTCTGGTTAATCCTTTCTGCCCTGGCTGATTTCTTGGGAGCTGGTCACACTTTGGGTATTTACCTGTTTTTTCTAGGTTTGTTTATATATCTAGAGATCAGCCACTGGCTCTTCTCCCTTAATTACCTGTAAACTGTTTTCTTGTCTAATGAAATCCTGGTCCTGGACTCTCTCAGTGGAGGGGAAAGGCCCATTTAGCTTTGCTACATTAATAGGGTCTGCCTAACAAACTGCTCTGTTCAAATACACTATTTGGCAAATAATGTTCTACTGGTAGGTGTCAGTCCGTCAGGATCAGAAATGAAAGGGACTGAGCTATGCTAAGAACCACACTAAGACTGAAGCTTAAGCTCTGTCTCACTGAATCCTGGACTTTCCTCAATGACTGAACATTGTTTGAGCACAGTATTGAATGAAGTGTTGGAGAAGTTACGAGAGAGATATGAGATGTAGGCCTTGACTTCAAAGAGCTTTATAATCTAGTTGGGGAGATAAGAAGTGTACCTATGAAACAGTTGAATAAAAATTCGACAAATGATTGTGTTAAGAAGACAAGCACTAGTGAAATGCAGACACAGAGGTTGATGTCATTTGGAATGAACTCATGGAGGAAACAGGATGTAAACCAGGACTGGAAGGATAGTCAGGCAATGGGTAAGGAGAGAAAAGGTGGAAGGGCATTTCAGGCTGGATGAATAGAATGAGTTCTTACTTAGAGGGAGGATGGTGTGGGAGCTGATCCTTCCCATAGCCTCTGTTTTCCAGCTCTAAAATGGAAGCAATATTTACTTATTTACTTATCCAACAGGAAGGATAGAGAAACTGCATTTCCTGAAGGTACTTATGTGCAAAGCCATTAAGTTCATATATGGTGAAAAGGCCCAACTGGTAAGCAGGTAAGTACAGCAAAGGGGCCAAGAAAGCCCAGAGCAACAAAATTAAACTTAGACGGGGAAATCTGTCTTTTGGGACTTAGCCTATCTGGCAACGTCTGAAACACAGACAGAGAGGGCCCAACCCATGAACTCAATTGGATCATTCATCTCAAGACCTTTCTAAGGAAACCAACAGCAAAAAAGAAGCATAATCTCTGGAGCATGAAGGCAGTTTTCAAAGATCCATGCTACAACTCCTCCACCTTCCCGGGGGTCCTCTCAACCTCTGTGAACAGTGTTAGAGGGAGTTAGGAAAACAATGATTAGCTAGGGAGAAGCCTTGGTCAGACCAAATAAAAGTTTTTTTGTTTTTTTAAAGTGGAGAAAGCTTTCTCCATCTTGCATTCCAAGTAGGTCTAAACAATAGTATAGACCAAAATTTTAGATGAGCTTGACAATGACTCACAGACATGGAAGGGCCTGCAGAATCTTATCTCTTAACTCCTCTTAACTCTTGCAACAACCCTTAAGTCTAACTTGGCACTTGCTGATTTCTTCCCTTACCTCATCCTGACTGGGCATAATTTCCACTCCTTCTCTCTTTTTCTATCTTTATTTAATATTTCTATTGTGCTTATACCCTTCTTCTTAAGCCTCTGTCAAAAAAGTTTGCCTTAGAATGTAAGCACATGGAGGGCAGAAAGAAGGCCTAATATAATAAATGTGATAACACTACTAAAATTAATTTATAAATTGTAGGTGCTGTATGTAAATCAAACTATCAAGGTGACACTTTCTATAGCGGAAACAGAATAACAAAATTAATATGGAGGAACAAAATGTTTAGAATATTAAAAGAAATCATAAAAAATAAAAATGAAGGAGAATTAGCAGCTGTAGGCCTCAAATTATATTATAAATGCTAGCTATAAAGCAGTAATCATCAAAACTATTTGGTACTAATTAAAGTAGATTCTGGTGCTGGTAAAGAAGGGGAAAGTAAATCAATGGGACAGACTAGATAAGAAAAAGTAATAAATAATTGAACTCAATAATGGTTTTCAATTAAGACAAAAAATATGGTTGCCAAAGAAAAACTACATGTTGGACAAGAATTTCTGGGAAAACTAGAGAACAGTTTGGCAGAAATTATTAGGTCTAGACCAATACCTTATACCATATTCTATAATAAACTCAAAAGTATGAAGAAAAACAGATTAGTTGGCTTCTGAATTCTTAATCAAACGAGGGCTAGAGTAATGCAGTGATCCAAGACAATTCCATAGACTTGGGATGGAAAATGCCATCTGAATTCAAGGGAGATTTTTATTTTTACTTATGGTTTTTTTTCCCTTTTGTCATGATTTTTCTTTTACAATATGACAAATGTGGAACTCTGTTTAAAAATTGTATGTGTATAACCTAAATCAGATTGCTTGCTGTCTTGGAAATGACGAAAGTAAGGGAGGGAGCCAGAAAAAAAATTGGAACTCAAAATCTTACAAAAATGAATATTAAAAACTATCTTTATGTATAATTGGAAAAATAACATACTATTGAGAAAACAAAAAATAAAGAAAAAACAAGGGCTGGAGGGAGTTACAAAAGATAAAACAGACAGTTTTGATTACATGAAACGGAAAAACTTTTATATGAACAAACGTATGAAACTAGGATTGGGAGGGATCATAAAGAAAAATTTCCATCAAATATCTCTGATGAGAGTTTCACAATGCTTGACTGTAACTACATAACATGAAAGGAAGATGAAATTTTATCAGGTCAGTAATAGGGTTTTATGAATTTAAACATATAAATGTCTTTTCTTTCCTTAAGAAAAATGTTGAAGGATCTATTTAAAGTTCCAATAGCTAAGTGCATAGCTCTATGAAATACATGAAAATACATTAAATTTATGGATATTTCATTTTATGAATTACATGCAGAAGAAAGGCAAAATATAATTCAAGTTTAATCTGACAACTGAATAAACCTCTTAAAAAGCAGATATACCCAACTACTCCACTTACAGTGTTTAATACAGAGTATGAGGCATTTCATTAAAACCATCAAGAGAATAAGAACAAAGCACTTGGCATATTGAATGTGCCTCCTGTTTTTACTAGAGGATATGGAGAGAAGTTATACAAGATGGGCAGACAGAAATGACATATGATCAATACTTTCACTGATAAGGTATTGTGACAGTGGAGAAACGTGAATGGGCCTGAGCACTTGAAATTAAATCTTTTCCATGAAACCTTCCTTGATACCACAATGAGGGTGATCTTTTCCCTTGAACCTTATAATGCATTTAATTTTTGTACCTTTTAAATGCATTTATTATGTACCACTATATATTATAGTTATCTATTCTAAAATGACTCCT
The DNA here is from genome assembly GCF_016432865.1 of Antechinus flavipes. NCBI lineage: Eukaryota > Metazoa > Chordata > Mammalia > Dasyuromorphia > Dasyuridae > Antechinus > Antechinus flavipes. Next base: position 116,231,461 of record NC_067401.1, on the reverse strand, counting down.
ACATTAGTAATAACAATAAGACTGTCATTTATGTGGTGTTTACAAAGCATTTTTACATGTTATCGTATTTGATCCTTACAACTACCCTATAAGTTTAATGCTATTATTAGGGCCCCCCATTTTACAGATTAGGAAACTATGGCAGAGAGAGATTGATTTACTATTTTCTTAAGTGTCTGAAGCAAGATTTGAATTTAGGTCTTGCTGATGGTTCATTTTTCTATCCACTTTGTTACAAAGTACCCTTTGTACCAGATAGAGAAGTTCAATGACACTTAAGGAGATTAAGATAGAAAAACCGTGTGTGTGTGTGTGTGTGTGTGTGTGTGTGTGTGTGTGTGTGTGTATAAAATCCATGTAAATAGTGATATAATTTTAAATCCTTTGGGAATCAATTTCCAAGATGTCCTAATAAGGGAGATGATTCCAAAAGAATGGCAAAGCCCCATAAATGGGATTTTTCCAAAAAAAGGAAAAGGTTACCAAAAAGATATTGTAAACTACTGCCCATAATGTCTATTTTTTCATTTGTATAAATTGAGGGTATTGTTGATGAACTGTGATAAAGGAACAAACAGGCTATTGTGGATATCTTTCTACAGCAGACCACATCGCATAAATGGTTGAGTGATGTAGAAAAGATAAAATTCTAAGTTTATAGCTGCTGATTTTAGAAGGGAAAAAACGGCCTTAGTAGAATAAAATATGGCTTTAAAAGTCTCTCCTGAAATAAGGTGCTTCCCACATCTATGTTAAAATTATTAAAAAAAAAAATCAGTGATATGTGAGATTACAAAGAAATTTTTTCTAATGACATATTGAGTATTAATTGCTTGAGTAATGAAATAGGGAGAAATATGCTCACCTAAAGAATTAACCATGCTATGATTGTAAAGAGCCCAAATATGAGATGGATTTCCCACTAATGGGGAAATTTTATCCATAGGTGATACTTTGCTGAGCTTCAGGGCCTCCTTAATAAAATCCACAGTTATTTAACAGAAATGTTCTCTTCCCTGAAAGATAAAGTGGATGAAAAACGTGTGTTGCCCACTTTTATGGCATGAAGTTGGATGTCCAATGAATTATGCTATTAGAACCTTTATGTATATGTTGGGCAGGCACTGCGTATGACTAATGAGTTGGGTCCACATCTGAATAGAGGGAGATCAGATGGGATTGTAGTTGAGAGACTTCACACTTTCAAGGATTCCAAGCTGAAGGCAGATGCAGAAGTTCATTTTTTTTAAAGAACAATATATTTCTGGTTATGAATCATAGAACAGTATAATCTCAGAAGACTCAAACCTGCACATGACCAAACTGGCAATGGAAAGTGGTCTAAGTTGGCTACAACATGTTACTAATGGCCATATAACAAACAAACAAATAAACAAACAAAATAAAGATGGAACAACTAAGTAATAAGAATAAGGGATGTGAAGTGAGTGAACAGTCCAAAGAATGGACTGGTAACAATGCACTCTAAAAATAACTTTCTAGCACTCTTCTAGCATAGTGAAAGGCTAACTCTACAAAGGATTTAGGGAAAAAAAACATACAACAGTTGTCATCTATACCAGAGAAAATAGTATGCTGAAGATACAAAGAAAGGCAAAAGCTAGTCCTTGCTCTCTTATTCCCTACTAAAATGCAAGTTGCTTAGGGGTAAGAAACTCACGTCTCATCTGCATTTTTTATTTCCCCCAGCACCTAGCACAAAGTTCTATGAATAAAAAGATATAGAATAAATATCTGTTAAATATCTCTGAATAGATGGATTCTGGGGATAACCCAGAGATTCATACTCCAGACTTGTACCATGGTTCCTTGTTGACTGTGCTGGAGAGGGCTCAGGATGGCAAGGTCACCCTTGGTTATCCATTAGATCAGTGGAATATTGGAAGAGAGACTAATAGGTGTTTCTAAGCAAGATAATCCTCCTCAAATGGGAGGAGAGCTCCAAATTCAGAGAAGTGCTCCATCACCAATACATTGGCATCCAAATCCCGAATTCTGCCTGGGGACCAGAATCAAAATTTCTTATGAGGAACGCTTGGACACTTAGGATGTTTAAAGAGTCAACCACTCCTCATAGGCATATTGTTGGCCTAACTTCTCAGGAAAGCAAACTGAAATAATTAAATACCAGGACAGCTGGTTTTAGGTAATTACACAATATTTTTCACTTGAAAGACCACACAACAGAATAGGAAGGAGAGAGATAAGACTTGTTTTGATTTCCAATACCCTGCTACAGATTTTAAAGCCCAGATTTTTAAAAATCGTCCAGGCAATGAATCTCTACAGATGGCTGGGAGCTCGTGTTTGAGAGTCACTCTTGGACTTAACTTGGCAGTTCTGAGGTTGTTCTAGGGAGTGGTCAGTGGTGGGCAGAAGGTAAGAACTGTACATACACCCATGAGGATGGCTGTTGCAGGCTCTGTGCCTGGAAGATGCCACAATCCAGGCCTCCCACATGTTCTTAGAGAGGGAATGTGGTCAGAGGGTGAGGGCTCAGGACTGTTAGTCAGGATTCTGTGGTCCTGCTCCTGGCATCTGTACTCACTTGCTCTGTGGGGATTATTTAACTTCTCTCTGTCTTAGTTTCTTCTTCTGTGAATATAGATGGGGCCATCAGACATTTGAGGAAAATAATGGTCATCAAGGCACAAAGTGAGTCATCCTCATCTCTGTGCAGGCATAAAAAGGTAAGGGAAGAAGGATGTTTCTTTGCTTAGTGGGCAAAAAGAATAGGTAAACAGATCTGGGGAAGCCATTTAAAAGTTCATTAAACTCCAAATGTAATTAATTACGATTATTTGATTCTCCTGAAGGTACAAAAAACATGGTTCTTCACTGTTATGTCTTCTACCATTTTCTTATTTAATATATTGTCTGTGGAGGACACCAAGATGTGGAAGATACTTTAATTTAGGAGTGAATCAGAGAATCAGGCTTACACCATAGAGACCATCTTGTCTAAGAGTCTCATTTTAAAAGACAAAAAACTCAAGTCATGAGAGGTAAAATGATTTGAAATTTCATCAATCTAAAATCACATGGCTAGATAGCAAAATCAGGACAGGCTCCAGATCTCCTGGTTCCTGATCCATTAGCTCTTTGACAAGATAGAACACCAGGGTAAAAAGATAACCAGATTTTTCTTTGAACAGAAAAAGAGACTCTTTTGTGCTCCCAGCGGCCTTCTCTCTACAAACTCCCAGAATCAATCCAAAATCCCCATTATAGAGAGCAGGGCTGCCTGATGAGAGAGTGAGCCCTGCGTGTGGTCACTGACTATGTGGTATTGTAACATCTTTTGCTGGGGCTCTTCCATTTAATTGGTAGCTTTTCTTTCCTGTTGTGTATTTTTATCCTGAGCTTTGGAACCCAAACCATAAAGACTGCAGCCAAAGATTGCTTCTTGGTTAATTGTTAACTGCCTATCACAGTGGGTCTCTGCAGTCCTGGCGAAAGTCTCCAATGGGAATGAGGGTCTCTTCAGCAAGTTCTCCCTTAGGGAGAAGGCTGGCCTCTTGACCTGAACTGGAAGCTCTGCCTCCCAGGCTTAGAAATAAATCCCCCGAAACTGTCTGGCCCACACAAGGCCGTAGCCATCCAGGCCTCCCCTCTAAGGTTACACTGGTAGTAAAATGCCTGATGTCAGCAAATCTTTTCTTCTCTTACCCACTCTGGGCAAAGAGGCGACGGGGATATTCCCCAGGCTCCAACTACCGTGACTGAATGTGGTTGAAAACTAATGTTCCAGATGTTTCCTCCAATGCTCAGTGGAACTGTAGGTTAAGGATTGTTTTCTTCTCCTTCTTTACTGATCTAGAGCACTTGGGAGCTTCAACTCTGCTTCTACCAAAAGATATTTGAAGAAATGGAGGGGAAAAAAATCTCTGAACCTTGTCCATCACCCTAGGCAATGAAGAAGCAATCACTTGGGAATAGGAAATGGCCACTGGAAAGCCCATTTCCCATGGTGTGATTTCCAACACAGCAAACACATCCCTCCGGTATCAGTGCCAACATTCACTTTCAGCAATGGCGTCAAAGAAAAACCCAAATTTCCAAGGCAAACACAAAGTCATTGATAGGAAGTCACTCAATAATACCCATTGCTTCCCAGCCTGAGGGTCTTCAAAGGAGAGGCCCCAAATCAAGCAGGAACCTAGAAACAAGATCTTTGAGGGTCATGCGTACACTAGACTATTGTGTGGGTACAGAAGCAACTCAGACCAAAATGGTGAGTGGGATTTTCCTTCCATTGGCTACAATACTTATGTTTGTTCAAGAAAAAAAGAGTTGGAGTGAGAAGACACGCATGTCTGATGCTGAAGAAAAGCCTGTTTGTGCCTGCTGGCCACAGTGAAGAGATTGTTCAAGAAGAATTCATCCTGAAATACAGATGACCCCGGGGACGCTGCCAAGGTCAGGGTCTGCCTGAGTTGTGCCAACAGCCCCCGGCGCAGCTGCCCAGGGGAGCACGCCAGTCGGGCCTCTGCCCTCGGGGGAAACGGCACTATCTGTTCTGGCCCTGGGTCACTGGCCATCAGGCGCCACCACCAGCAGGAAACCCCTAGTGTCTCTGGGCTGCTGAACCCTGAGCCCGAGACCAGGAGAGCTTCGGGCTTCAAGGAGCTAAGCGTGCGGCTCAGTGTCCCTGTTTCCCAAGCTGGCTCGCCCCTTTCCTGGGTTATGATGGCGTGTGAGAAGGGACGATATCAGGGCTTCCTTCACCTACCCAGAAAGGGACGGGGAATGCTCTGCCAGTTTCATCACCCTGGGCAAAACAGTCAACTAAGAGTTTCAAGTGGTTTTAAAGCGGGAAGGGGGCAAAGAGAATGGCCAGTCAGCCTCCTCTGAGATCTCCATTGGTAGAGGTGGCTCCAGCTGTTATAGGAAAGCTCCCCAGTAGGCTGGATTGAGGGCCAGGCTTCTATTATGAGGAGGTTCCTTGGTTCAAAACTGTGGTCTCCAATGAGTCATGTGAATCCGATTCAGGAGGCAGATTTCTATCAACTTATGGAGTAGGATTCCCTTGAGTCACAACTGGATTTACTCTTAGAAAAGACTTTCAGAATAGGCAGAGCTCAGAATGTAGAAGGTGAGAGGAGAAAGTGAGAAGCAGCCTGGGATTTATCAAGAAGGGACAGAAAGAGGATCATGTGATCTGCCTTGACTGACAAAGTGAGTGAAGTTTCAAGACACAGGTTTTCCAAGATGTATTTTCCCTTCTAGTTAACCAGAAAAGCAGCTGCCCTTTGGTTTTGCTTCAAACTTCTCTTTTCCTACCAAATGAGTGGAATAAAGGCTTGTTTTATTTTCATACACTCTTTCTTTTTGGTCCTGAGTCCTAACCCTTTTCTCTTTCTGTCTCTGTCTCTGTCTCTGTCTCTGTCTCTCTCTCTGTCTCTCTCTCTCTCTGTTTCTCTCTCTTTCTCTGTCTGTCTCTCTCTGTCTCTGTCTGTCTGTCTGTCTGTCTCTCTCTCTCTGTCTCTCTCAAGGTTTGTATAAAGGAAGAACCCACTGAGTCTCAGATACATATCATCTATACATATCAACTGTTACTCCACTGTCAACCTTTTTGAAGGAGTAACTATACAAAGAGTGCTGAAGCCAATTTATACCCACAAATACTCACAGAGAGCTGACTGCTAAATTTTCACTTCTGTAAGCTACAAATCAGAGTTTGATCTATTGTTTTGGTGAATGTTTAGACTTAAGAGATGAAAAAACATTAATAATCTATTATGTATGTTATATGCTCCCCTCCTTACCCAGAAAACTGGTTGTTAAACATTTACTAGCACATCCTGATTTAATGTCAACTGTTTAGGATGCATTTTTCATAGATTTGTATGTTTATGCTGTTAGGAATTTCTTCCATGTGCTTATAAAGTCTCAACTTATGCTAGACTTGTATGTTTGTGACAGAATTAAGGATTTCTCCTATAGTATATATGCTTCACAATACCCACTAAATATCTATTTCTCATAAGCAAAATGAGATACTCAATCCAGTGCTCAAAAAACTCCCCCAAAACCCTGAGAGTATAACCGGCCCTCTTCAACACAGATGTATAGAGCAAACAAGCTTGATTACACTAGATCTGGGCAGTGGAAGTGAGGGAAGAGGTTGAGGATGTTAAAAAGCCATGTGTTGAGGTCTATACCCTCTTCAATCCCCACCACTACCACATCCTGCAGCTACCATGCCCTAGGATATTTAACCCTTTCAGTTTTGGAACTCATGCTCACACCTATGTTGCACTGATTGTTGAGGGGCTTCTCATGGACTACTGTATGTAGGCTGGTATGATTCACACTACATCTATACCCTTAGCCACCTTTTCTACAATCAAAATCCAATCAATGTTGCCATTACTATCAGAGAGAATAAATCATTCTGCTTCCAAATGGTTTCACTCACCACTCTGTGATTCTTCATACTGAAATACCAATTGTCCCTTATAGATGTTATACTCTATGAGAATGTGATTCAGTTTCCTGGCATGGCCCTGGAACACTGTCCAGCTTTCACAGGTGTATAACAATGAGGTCAGCACAACAGCTCTGTAGACCTTCAGTTTGGTGTCAGTCTACCCCACTTTCCTTTCGGAGTCGCTCAAGCAATGACCCAGCTCTGGCAATGTGTGTGTTGACCTCATTATCAATGTGAACTGCCAAAGTAAGTGGGCTTTGTCTTAGGAAGATTCTGAGGATCACCTGGCAGGATAAGATGCCAGACACTGAGGTCCTTTCTAGAAATAAACTGCCAAGCACTCAAACTCTTCTGTAGAGAGCACACAACTCGGTTGGACTAGTCACATTATTTGAATGCCAAATGTAGCCTTGCCCAAAAGACTATTTTATGGAGAATTCACACAGGGCAAGCATTTACATTGGAGCAGAAAAAGTGATACAAGGACACTCAAGATGTCTCTTACAAACTTTAGAATTGACTTCATGACATGGGAGGAACTGGCCCAGGACTGCCCCGGCATACCCTCAGCAGAGAAAGTGCTGTGCTCTATGAGCAAAACACAAGTGAAGTAACTTAAAAGAAACTTGACAAGTGCAAACTTAGAGAATCCACAAAATGTTCATATGAACTATTTGTGCCTGATCCTGTGGCAGAGCATTTCCAGTCCACATTGGTAGGATCAGCCATTATTTTTGGTACTCTTCGAGAACAAAGGACAACAACTATCAGAACCAGGAGAACGTTGTACAAAGTAACAGCAAGATTGTATGATAATCAACTATGATAGAATTAGCTCTTCTTAGCAATATAGTGATTCGAGACAATTCAAACAGACTTGGGATGGAAAATGCCATCCGTATCCAGAGAATGAATTACGGAAATGGAATATGGATCACGGTTTCACTTTTGTTGTTGTGGTCTTTTTTTTCTCTTGTGGTTTTTCCCCTTTATTCTTATTTTCCTTTCACAACATATTAATATGGAAATATGTTTGAAGTGATTGTACATGTATGATCTATATCAGATTGTTTGCTATCTTGGGGAGAAGAAGGAATTTGGAACTCATAATCTTACAAAAATTGTATATTTAAAATGTTAACTGGGAAAAGTACTTTTAAGTAAAAAAAAAAAAAGTAAGTAAGTTCTTTGAGGGCAAGGGCCACCTCACTTTTGTATTTGGATTTCTAATACTTAGTATAACAAATAAATGAATAAATAGTTTTTTATTTATTCATTTGTTAAAATAGATATCAACTATCCCTTCTCACTTACACCTAACATCTTTTCTGGTTTTTCTGTTTTGCTTTTCTGATTTCATTTGTATACAACTGAGGTAGGAGGGAAGAGAGAAACAGTGAGAATTGTCCTGAGTTGGCATTTTTTAGGTATCATTATATGACCCTAGGAACACTATCTAAGGAGTTTTTCAGATTGAGATCCTAGAATGTACAAAAGAGTAATGTGTGGGGTGGTCAAGACCTGAAGCTTAAAAGAAGCAAGAATGAAAAAGAAAAAAGAAAGGAAAAGATGTGAAGCTTCTGTTCATTCTTTAAGAGGATACTTCTGGCCCTACACATAATGGGTATTAAAAAGAAGCAAGTACCTCTACAAATCTTTTAAGGAGACTAAAGGAAAGCCTGGAGGTCTACATACAGTAACTTTTCCCATATAGCAAGGACACATACTTTGATGATTGAATGCATGATTTTATCAATGTAGATATTAATGCAATTACTCTAGGTACCCATTTTAAAAATGGAGAAACTGAAGCTCTGAGAGTTTGATTTGTCAATAGTTACATAGCTCATAAGTATCAGGGGCACTGATCCCAGGCTTTTCTGGCTCTAAGACCAGCACTCCCTCAAAGGTACTCTGCCCCTAAAGGAACTGCAAAGGGAAGGAAGAGGTCAACGTCCAAAGTAAACCCTGCCCTTTTCCTGCCCTCGGGTCCAGTTTCTACTACCCTTTCTCTATGGCTGAGATATGCTCCTTCATTAAGGTATGGAAAATCCCCTGGAAGCTGGGAAAAGGCTGGAGTTTTTTGTTTTTTTTCAAATTCTAAGAAATTAAGAGAAAACAAAACCAAACCCCAAAAATCCCCATAAAAGCACAGAAACTTAGAAACGTACAGAGTGCAAGTTTCTGATCCAAATTCAACTAAAATGTAGCCACAGAGTTGGACTGTCAGGAATTGTTTATAGCAAAGCCAGTCTCAACTACTTTCCTTAGCCTTAATCCTGTCTGCCTCAGATCATCAACCACCACAAGCATAAGAAATCTTCCTCTCTTCTAGTTCGAAAGCTTCCTACCCATTACTGATGCCTAAAGTTCTCAGCTCATTTGTAGAGCAAGGATAACAGCCATATCCTCAGACCAGTGGAGTGAGACTCACATAATTAGTCCAACCTACTCCCCTAGATTCCCCTTAATGACTCAGCATTCAAGTATTCTTGAGGAGGAATTTAAAACATCGTAGTCTTTTGTTTTCATTTCAACTTTACATTATATTTTAATCATATGTTCCTATACTATTGCCCATGTTGTGAGGGCCTTCTTTCTCACAACTGCTCCCACGATCACACACACATACACACAAAATTTACTCTCTAGGTACTTATGTAGGAATATGTTGTTTGAATTTGGAATTTAATGCAGAATGTAGAATTTAAGCTCCTTGAAGGCAGGACATGTATTTGTTTTTGTTCTTTTATCTCTAGCACCTAACATTGGTTGGCTCATAGTAAGCATTTAACAGATGGATGGAATGAATGAATCTACATATAATTCCACCAAGAATAAGGGATATTCCCTCAAAACTTAAGATGTTCCTACAATGACAATGAGCTGTGAGTGCCATTATACACAAGGGAACACAGAATTCAAGGGATTCATTGGGAACAACAGCAAATGGTAATGAATAGCTTTTGCACTCAAAGAGCTTAAACTAGAAGCTTCATGATGACCTAAGTTATGTTGAGCCTTTAGTTTCAGGAAAAAGAAGTGAAGATATGGAAATGAAAAAGACAAAACTATGTGGGCAAATTTTAAACCATTTTAGGGAATGAGAAAAGAAGAAAGGATGATATCAGCTCTGAGTTCTAGGAGACAAATCCAAGGCAGCAGGCTAAATGAAAGCATAGGGTGCACTGGAAGGAGGGGTCAAAAATTATGACCTCCAGAGACAAAAGACATTAGCAGAATCACTGCCAGCTACTGTGAAGGCCTTGAAGCTGCGTCTGTAGCCCTATTCTTTGGATCTTTAAAGAAGTCAGGCTCTGACAATAATATACAATGACTTGGAAGTGCTTTCTGAGAGTTAAGTATTTAAAAGGTAATGACTCTCATAAGGCAGGGACACTTCAGACTAATGGTTAATCCCCAAACACTTGTTTGCTCTGGAAAGCAGACTGATCCAAGTCATATGTGCACAGACACAGCCATCCTCCCTTAGCCACCTTGCCACATATCCAGAGATACTTGGGTAGCTTCTGGGCCTAGCTAAGCCCTGTCGGCAATCCTGCTTTGTAGCTGATATCCTTCCTAGCAGGTCAATGAAAAGGGGAGGCAGGAATGAGCTACAAAGAGGATAAGCTGCTCATGAAAATTAAAGCCTGCATTTCTGAACCTTAAGTTGTTTTACAAGTTTCAATTATGTGAATCTTCCCAACAGCTGACAGAAGCAGGGAGGGAAGGGGGATAGAGAGAGGACTAAGAGGGAGAAAGGCAGAGAGATAGGAAGAGAGAGAAAAAGAGAGGCAAAGAGACAGACAGACAGAGGGAGAAGGAGGATTCCCTCCATTTTTCCAAGGGAGAAAAAAAGAAAGCATTACAGTGTCATAGCTTAGCTAAATTCATAGAGAAAGTCCTGGCTGGAAAAGAATTCAAACTACCAGACCTACCATCTGAAATACAAACACCAAGGTTTAGTTACTACACACTCAGGTGCTCTGTGCTCTGCTCAGCAGATGGAAACCAAACCAACCAAATACCACTGTGGTTCAAGCAAACGTTATAGACGATTTTGGTGTCATTATTCAATATATGCCTTCTATTCTACTTTGAGTTGGTTCAGTTTGATAGGTCTTTTTTTTTTTAAAGCTTTTGCTTATCATGTGACAAGTTAAAAAAGTAAGATTTAGTTCTATTAGGGGATATAGCACAGAGCTGAAACTAGGGATGAGTAACTAGGGCTTTGCTCTAGGACATTGAATTTAGAAAGTATCTTCCTGTCTGTGTATCTAGTTAGAAAGAATTACAGTTATCTGTATTTGGAGGGTAGGGTTTTAGGGACTCTGTGCTCCCGTGCTATAGATTTATCTATGTAAAATTTTTGGCCCTTCCTTTGTACCAGAGAAGAGTCTGAATTTTTTCCTTTTCTTTTATGGGGTGTTTATAGTACCTTATCGTAAAATTTGGGTTAAGTATTTTTCTGTGTCATCTGCTGGCTTGAGTACCATCTGCAGTTTCCATAAAACTCCCCCAAATTCCCATTTAATTTCTTATGCTGACCTGCAAAATACTGAAACCATGATGAGGAAAATCACAATGTGGAAAGGATAAATGTAGTTAAAACTGAAAGCTTCCTGATGGTCTTCTTCCTCTTCTTTGCAATCACCCCTAGGTAAACTTTATCCCTACTTTTTTTTTTTTTATTAAAGCTTTTTATTTTCAAAACATATGCATAGATAATTTCCAACATTCACTCCTATAAAACTTGGTGTTCCAAAATTCTTCTCCCTTTCTCTTCCCCACCTCCTTCCTCAGATGGTAAGTAATCTAATACATGTTAAACAAGCGCAATTCTTCTATACATATTTCTGTAATTATCATGCTGCATAAGAAAAAATCAGATCAAAAAGGGAAAAAATGAGAAAGAAAACAAAATGCAAACAAACAACAATAAAAAAAAGTGAAAATACTCAGTCCCCTCTGGTCTACTCCTAACTCAAGTCTATGCTTTGATATTGGTTTCAAAAGGTAATTTGAGGGCAATTTTCCTACTGTTTACCCTGTTAAATTTATGCTGCTTCAGCTGAAAAAATTCCTAGTTATGACTCTGAGGTTATATCCACTCAACTATGTGGTTCATGATTAAGTTCAAGTCAGTATCAAGGAAAACAGAATACTAGAGTAGAAGGGACCAGAGAGGTGACCAAGACCATCCCACTTCTCTTGCAATGGGGAAAGTAAAACAACCAGGAGAAAAAATAACTTGCCAGTTACTAAGTAAGATGGTTAGTAGAAGCAAAAGAAGGCCTAAAACCAGCTCCTACTTGGCTCCACTTTACTAGGTGACTGACTCAGAAGAAGAAACATAGATTTTTGGAAAATGTGTTCTTTTGCTCATTATAGTAGGAACATGGGATTAGAGAAAGGAAGCAGAATTTAATTGGCAATTTTTCTTGTAGATAATTTACATGACAACACCACAACTAAAGTGGGAGGCTCTTGAGCCTAGGAGAAGGAGGCCCATGTGTTCATGGGCATGCAAGGGAAAAAGGGCTGTATATGCATGGATTGAGGGGAGGAAAAGGGTCTCCTTTGAAGTGAGGAAAGCTTATCCATTCACTGTGCAAGCCATGGTGGACCCAGCTGGCAATTAGAAACCAGAACTCCCAATTCAGCCATTCATGCAAAATTTCATAAAACCCTCCATGCTCATATTTATTATAATTAATAATATGGAAGACGACTAATCCTTGCCACATGGCCCGGACATGGCTTCACAAATCCTTATTAAGGAAACATGTGCATGAGGGTGTAGCCTGAATGCAATACTTTTTATAAGGACAAAAGTGTTTTAAGTAAAAAAATATTCCTTTAATTTTATGCGTCCTTCAACAACTGACTCCTCATTCCCTTCATTCATAACTTCCTCTTACAAATTACCATTTATGGTTATTTACCAATGGAGATCCCATGGGCTATTGCTCACAGAAGCTACTAGACTCCTTTCTCCCCTCTATTCTTTTATCCCAAGTGGTTGCTTCTGGGGGTACCTTGATTGGGACAGCATTTTCAATTGACTGCCTCATTTTATAGAGTATGAAACAGGCTAGGAGAAGTTAAATGATTTGTTCAAAGTCAAATGGGTAGCAAATGACCTGAGTGGACTTTGCTCAGTGACATCAAGATGAGAAGGCAGCAACAGTTCTATATACTGTGACAGATGTGGAGGAAAAGAATTCTCCTTCAGCATATGGCTGTCCAGTGTGCAATAGTGGAGAGTTGTCAACTGGTCAACATAGGAGTTAGTGTAAATAAAATGGGGGAGAGCCAATTACACCTCAACTACTCTGAATTACCGTAGTCATTTCATGCTCTTTCCCCTCCTCCAGTTCCAAACTCTATTTTGCCCTACAAAAAGAGGTAACTTGAGACCTAGCATTACGGATTTTTAAACCTATGCCATTCCCAACTTCCCTAACTGGCTTTCCTGTAAAATCCACACCATTGCTTCCATGATTCAGCTGCTCCTTCCAATGGAATGAGAAAAGGAAGGAAATAAACTCTCTAGGGTATCTTTTGAGTCTGGGGAACCCCAAGAAGATGTTTACAGATCTTTAAGGATCACATATAGTTTCCCCCAGGGCCAGGTTTTCTTAAACAGACTGAACTAAAGATTTTTATCACTCCCGGATCCATGGATAAAAAGAGCATCTCTTCAACAACAACCCCCCTAAAAATCACCTCTCATTTGGGTCAAGAATTATGGAATCTAAAAGAAATCTCTAGTTGAGTGGAAAGGCTGCTAGGTTGAAAACATTTCAGGATGGGGAAGATTTTTTCTCTCCTAGGGGGAGGGATCCCAGCTGGTGAAAGAGATAGAAAGAAGGGGCAAATTTTTTTTTTTAATCCCCCAAACAACTTGTACTTTGGTACATAAACTCTATAAGTATAATGTTGGCAGATTCCAGTGCATAAGAAGGTAGCTTAAAAAAATGCATGAACCATAAATAATGCCAAGTAATAAAGGAGGTGAATGTTTCTGTTATTAGATTCTTTCATTGTATAAATCTGTTTAATAAGCGGGCTAGGAACCACTGATAGAAAACAGACTGTGTATGGTGTTACAAACCAACCTGTTCTAAGGGGCCAGGATGGAAATTCATGCCAAGTCATTTTTTTGGTTCTCAACCAATGCAACTTAAAATGTAATTGTTGTTTCCTTATTTAAAAAATGGGAAGCATCTCACAAGGCCAGCTGCCTCTGGAGAGAGTGGAAGGTGTGCTCAGAGTCACGATGAACTCACTATCCACTGCTTCCCCAACACTTTTAAGGTGCTTCACTACATGAGAGTAATACACATCTTTCACTTGATTTAAGAGAGATTAGGAGAAAGCCATAGATCTAAAAGTCACATTTCTTAACATATATATACACATATGTTAATATACCCATATGCTATTTTCTGGCCCAACTATCCATTTCGCATAAAGATACTCAATAAAATTTGTAGAGATCTTTAATGGACAGGTCATTTTTACTTTTCTGACCTGAAGTTTCTTCTTCTTCTCCTTATTGTGTGTGTTGTACATATGTATATGTGAGACATAAGTATGGATGTACCTACATATGTATCTGTATATACATAATTTTTTATTTGGTGTAGGAGGAGGTGTTGCTGGTTATTTTCCATATTACTACAAGAAATATCGCTGGCCAGTTGAACTATGGGGACAGGAAGGGAGTAGCTCTTGCCAGCAGCCCTAAAGCAAGAACTAGCTTCTCTCCCACGTGGGCTGCCTGTAGTCAGCACATAAAAGCTAGAAATGGGACTTCTTTGCTGGTGTTTATAGGCTGGCCCATTATGCTGCTGTTGCTGGGATGGTTGTTCCTAAAGGAGGGTGTGAGTGAGAGCTTGCAGGAGCCTGGCAGTCAGGGATTGCAGGACCCTGACACTACAATGATGGGCTGTAAAATGAAATCATACAAAATAACTGAAAGCTTGAGTAGGACAATTTACCAATAACAATAAACAATCTAACAAGCTGTCCTAGTCTTAAAGCACTTCATACTTACAGTATTCTGTCAATTAACCCCCAAGTACTTGCCACTTAGAGAAGGTAGCATACCAGCTATTTTCTTTAGTTACTGTTTTCTGACATATTTTGGTATACAAGACCCAATCCCTTTGATTCTATAGGCTTCAGGCAGCCTCCCTCAACCCTACATAACTCCTTTAATCAGAGTCTCCCCAGTTCTCAACCTCACTTATTGTCCCTCTCTGATATAAATAAAATTAAATTCAGTTTTACATGTTTAGTTACCGCATGACCCTATTTAATTCATTTACATACAGTTTTGAAAGCTTTATACAATAGAATATATAGGTGTAAATGTACACTTAATTAGTGTAAATGTGATGCTTGTGATAATTTTTATTAAAAACTAGGTATTAGGCATCAGGAAAGGAACCCCCATTATAATATAATTATTAAGAGAAAATCTGATTCATCCTACATAATTTCAATTTATAGCAGTCAAAGGACCTGCTATAAATTCAAAGACTATGTTGGCAACATCTTAACTTTATTTTTAGAGTGATTTCCTCTTTGAGCTAATGAATACTAACTCATTTATCTCAACAGATGCTAGATGAAGCAGGTAGGTAGATCTCATTTTGATTTTACATAGGAAAGAACCAAGCCCAGAGAGATTACATGACTTGCACCCAGAATACTAAGCTTTGTTTACAATCATATTGATATATAAAAGAACTTGCTGTAAATTATGTTTTGTTTTGTTTTTTTTTGATAAATTTAAATAATGAGTCCCAGGTCTTTGGGGAATAGATTGTAACCAAACTAGAACAAGACAAATATCTTTCTTTAGAGAAGGGTCTTCCTAATGGAGTTTAAAGAGCTTTTCAGGATCTGTCAGTTACTTATCCATGTGGGGAAATACTTCTTGGTGCCACCCCCACCCCCCACCCCCCGGGCTTCTTAGGTCCCTGAGAATGAGGCAGGCTCCCACGCTCAGCCTCCCCTGGGCCAAGACACTTCATGCAAGTGCACACAAGAGAGGGCCAAAGACCTGTAAGTTGCCAATCCCAAGCACTGCCTTATAGACCACATTAGCTAGCTGGCCTAGGCCCTATCTGTCACAACAGGAACGAGCATAGGTTCCTGACCTCTCTGATTGGCACTTCCAAGCAGGATTATTCTCCATTTCTGTGCTCTCCATTTTCACAGCAGGGGAAATCACTTTGACTTTCTGTTTAGTGACCCTGCTGGTTTTGGTTGAAAAGTTGTTTTAAAATGAAAGGCTATTAGCCCTTTGAGATATAATTTGGTCTTGAATGTACTGGTTGGTGAGAAATAGTAGAAAGCTTGTACATGATTTACTTGAAGTCTCAAATCTCAGGGAACCAGAAAGATGGAAGGGGATCAAATACTTGAGGTCCATCCCAAAGCCTCAGAACACTAAGGGCACTAGAGGCTTTGGGTATCTCAGATTCTGGGAGTTGAATAATTGCTCTAAGTGCAAGGTACCTTCTAGACATTCCTTACCTTTTGCTCTCTTGGGATAAAGCTATTGAACCATACACTGTGTGAGTTCAGATTGATCTGAAGGACCAGAATCTCACTTGTTATTCCAGAAACCCAAACAGAACTCCTACTCACCTCTCTCTGATGGCTACAACTGTGGTTCTTCTAAGTTTCGAATAACCATCAATGGGAACTAATACTACTCCCCTCAAACTGACACTGCTTCATTATCCCAGGACTCAGAAGAGAAACAGTCCTAATCTGTCAGTCAGGAATAGGGATTTATTAAGTGCCTACTCTGTGCCAAGCACATAAGTGTTGGAGATAAAAAGAAAAAAGATAATACCTGATCTCAAGGACTTCACAATCTAATGCAGAAAAAACATAAAACCAATTACGTGCAAACTAGTTATACGCAGGATAAATGAAAGAACATCAACAAAGAGAAGGCATTTGAGTTAAGAGGTTTCTTTCCCCACCAATGGCAGACAAATTCTTAGCTCCTGCTCTTATTGTCTCTTTGTGCAAAAATTCCTCCTTCCTAATACTTCTCCCTGGTCTTTATCATCCCCTGCTCTCTCAATCTTTATTTCCCTCCGTCCTTTCATTTCCTTCCTTCCTCTCTTCCTTCCTCTCCTTCTTTTCGCTCTCTTCCTTCTTTTCTTCCTTTTCTTTCATCCTTCCTTTTTTCTTCCTTCCTTCCTTCCTCCTTCTCTCGCTCCCTTTTCACTCCTTCCTTTCCTTCTTCTCTTTCTTCCTTTATTTCTGCTCACAGGACAACTATTGATGTTGCAATAGCCTATAAAGTGGTCTCCCTGATTCAAATTATTCTTTTCTTAATTGTTTATTCCACATAGTTGACAAATTAATATTCCCACAAGACAGGTCTTTCTTGTCCAAAAATTTTCAGTCTTCCCTTATTGCTTCTAGGATAAAATACAAATCCTCAAATCGGTATTTAAAGTTTTCTTTTAAAAAATGACCCCCATCTATCTTTCCAGACATTTTATGTTGCTCCCTTTATGAACTCTAAGTGCCAGACAAACTGAACTTTCCCTAAGACCTGACATTCTATTTCCTGCTTCATGCCTACATACAAATTGTTTCCCATGCCTAGAATGTACTTCCTCTTACCCTCTTTCTCTTAACATCTCAGAACAGCTTCCTTTAAAGGTTCATCTCAAGAACTATTATTTAAGCCAAATATGTTAGTTGCTTTCTCCCTCTTTAAATTATTTTAGAGTACTTGTAAATTTGGAACTGAAGAAAACCCTAAATTTAAGTCATCTTTCTTATTGCATATGAGGAAAGGCCCAGAGGGAGTAAGTAACAGAACTGGAACTTCAACTCAAGGTCTCTCATCTCAAATCTAGCATGTTTTCCATTGTACCATGATACTTCCCTTTTCCATCCTGACTTATATCTCCCACTAGAATTTATGTTCCTTGAGGGCAGATTGTTTTGGGATTTTTTTTTTCTTTGTATTCCCAGCTATATACAACTATATATAACACTAGGCTTGGAACAAGAAAGCTCATCTTTATGAGTTCAAATCCAGCCTCTGCATTTATTAGTTGTGTGATCCTGAGCAAATTACTTACTGTTTGCCTCAGTTTCCTCCTCTTTAAAACGAGCTGCAAAAGGAACTGATAATCACTTGAGTAACTTTGCCAAGAAAACTCAAAATGGCATCACAGAGAGTTAGACAAAAATGATACAACAACAACAAATATAGAATAACTTATAATTGTTTGCTGAGCTGGATTAGTAGGGGGATCCCTACAAAGAAATTTTAATTCATACAAAAATATGGGAAGTAGAACTGTGAAAGGTGTTAAGATTTTAATCCTTCTTCCTCCTTCCCCCTCTCCATCTAAAGTGGAAACTGGCAAGAAAATTCTCCCATAAGGGAAACACTTGACATGGAGTGTGTGGGCTGTTTGATGCTGCTTCTGCAGTCATACTACGTGATCACCATCCCTCTGTCAGGTTCAAAAGCTTGCAGAAAGAGATCAGAGAAACTAAAAACAAATGGCAAGGCCATTCCTTAAATTAGCCCTAACAACCACAGAGATAGACCTCTGGTTACTGTGATGGAAGATATCTACATGTGGGCAGTCTGCTCCCTCCCTCTCCAGCTGTAGCAGCTGGGGCAATCGGCCTTGATGCTTTTAATGAAAAATTGGCCTCAAGTCCAAGATCCATTCTGAGAGAAGTCTGATACTAAGATAAGGATTAAGAATGAGTTAGAAGTATTCTACCCGAACTTGGGGATAAAAAACCAGGATTAGAGTAAGCAATGATTTATAACAATTATTAGTGGGTAAAGAATCCAATTGTTATGTGTTTTCTTTTTTTCTTATGTTTGCAATATAGATATCCATTTAAAATCATGCTTATTACTTGAATATTTATAAATAACACTGAGAAGCATTGTGGTGCAATGGATAAAGAGCTGGCCTCAAAGGCAGGAAGCCTTGGATTCAAGTCTCACCTTTGATACACGGTGACTATATGACCTTAGGCTAGCCACTAGCTCTTAATTCCTCTGGAAACTTTTTTTTTTTAAGGTTAGAAATTACAGATTGGGTGATCTTCATTGGTAGGAAGAGTTCCCTTTACTAATAAAACCCCCAAAACTACTATGTTTAGCTTTTGCTTGAAAAGATTTTTTAAAAAAGAGGAAAACTGATCTTTTCACTCAGGAAAACATATCAATGGTGAAAACTGAGATGTTTTCATCATGTGACTATAACCAAAGGACCACTGTTCGCTTAGTGGTGGCGTACCCTAATTGCAGGCAAAATGTTAGGAGTAAATAAATAGTCTTTTAAGTGCTGAACTTGCAAGTTTGACAATATAAAGTGATGACAGAAATATCACAATGGTAAAAATAATAATCGCATCCCATTTGTGGCATATTGTGGTATATCCCAGGTCTTCCTGCCTTTGAAGTCAGCTTTCTATTCAATTTACCACAATGTTTGTCCATGTTATTAATAAACACTCAACAGTAATAAACATTTTTATTTACAATCCAGTTTTTATACAGGATATCTATCTGCCTATATCTTTATCTGTCTGTCTGTGTCATCTATTCACAGTATCTTTCAAACATAAGTAGAACAAAATTTTCATCTTACAGATGAGGAAACTGGAGTCGAGACATGTGAAGTGATTTGGCTAAGGCCATAAGAAAAATTATGTAAACCAGTAATTGGGCAAACTAGAGCTTGGGCCTTTTCATTCCCAATCTACTGTTCTTTCCCCTCTACCAGGCTTTCTTTGTACACGGGGTTTGGGTCTTTATTGTATTTTTAAGTAAATATGTTTAGGAAATGGAAACACACTAAGTGCCTTGGACAAAATGGGCTGATGGATCTGTGTGCTAGGACTTGCTGCTTTTAAATACCTCTCCTCCCTGTGCTTCAGTTTCTTTCTGTGTGAAAAGAGCAAGTTAAACTAGATCAGGGATTCTTAAACTTTTCCTCCTCATGACCCCTTTTTGCCTGAGAAATTTTATGTGACCCTGTGTACAAAGATATATAAAATAGTTCTACAAATTAAACAATTACTGATAATAACTTATAATTTCATGACCTCCACATTCAGTTACACGACCCCATTTGGGTCATGACCCACAGTTTAAGAAGTTGGAGACGAGATGACTTCTGAGACTCTTCTCAGCTCTGGATTTACAATCTTATAACTTGGGAGGCAGCCCTGCTGTTTGCTCCATGGCTGCTGCTATGTCCTCTCTTGTAGAATGGGGTACTTCCTTTCTGGGAAGGACAGCTATCCTGAGCTCAACTTCTACTGCTAATAGTAACTCAGATTTATATGGTGTTTGGAGGCTTCTAAAGCATTTTCCTAACTATTGTGTCATTCATCCCATTTTACAGATAATGAGGTAGAAGCTGAGATAGGTAAAGGGTTTCACCTAGAATCACACAGCTTTTAAGTGCTGGAGCCAGGATTTGAGTTCAGGTCTTCAGACTCCCAAATTCAGGGTCCATCATTACACCACGATGCTTGCCAATTGTGGCTAGGTCCACTAATTTTAAGATAGTTTCCCCCACCCCCTGTGCCTCCTGACACTCTTAATAGTTCTGTCCCAAGTAGAAACTACTCACTTATTCAGTCACTCATTCATTCAATCAATCAATCCATTATTCATTCATTCAGCAGACACAGATGCTACTTGTTCCTAGTATTGTCCTAGGTAGTAAGGGGGAAGACTGTTCACAGGAAAGTGAAAAGAGAGCAGGTCAAGTGCTTATGGGAACTAATTCCCCACCCCCCAAGATGAGATGGTATAGATGGCTGTAATGGGAAATGACGGCAGGAGGAGAAAGCACCACAGTCCAATTAACAACAGGTGGTGAGGCTGTCAGTCAAAATCATCATCCTCAAAGGGGAGCACAGATCCAGCTAAACCTAGATTAGGGCTCAAACTCCATAAACCCAAAAGCACTAATTGCTCAGGGAAACCCATATGTTTCTCTTCACTAAGGGGATGGATCCCCAAACATGGTGGCTTGTTTACAATTTTTCCCTCAGTCTGTGATAGGAAAGAGCTTTTTTTCTTTTTTTGAAAAGATGGAAGTTTTTGAGATGTCAGCTCTGAAAATACCAATCAGCCAGATTTCTTGCCATGGTGAATCTAAGGACTTTCATAGTGCTTTACAAATAAATCCAAATCATCCTTTGAAAAAAATAATAAAATCTTTATCTTTGCAGAGCTAGCACAACTCCTCAGCACAGGGGGTAATGCCTCATGCTCTCTAGTCACCCTGGGAAGAGCAAGGATGGTATGAGATTAGCAGGAAGGAGTTGTCAGCCCTGGAGGAGGCTCCCTTCATCATAGCAATCTTCCTATATTTCTTAATATAATAATAATAACAACAATATAATTTACATAGTATTTGAAGGTTTGCAAAGTGTTTTACATCTATTATCATATTTGATTCAATTTGATCTTCATAGGATCTAGCGAAATAAAGAATTATCCATTTCAAGACACTCATTGTCCAAATGAGGAAACTGAATGCCCAGGGAAGAGAAATAGAACTTGTCCTAAATCATCCAAGGAATAGGCCGCAGACTTGAGATCAAAACTCATGCCCTTAGTCTTAGAATAATGGAGCCATTTGGTGCTCTGGTCACTCTGCTTCACACTACAGCCTTTCAAGTATTACTTACAGCACGGTTCCATGAGTTTATGGGCCCCTGCAGAAATATCCTTAAAGGTCTCACAGGTCTTCACAAAGCCAAAGCAATCTTCCAGCTCACCCCCTCATTGTCCTGGGAAGGAAAGCCGTGGAGACGCTTTTTGAGTCTGGGTCTCCAGGCCTGCTCCAGCACTCTTTTGGCCGTACTGGCTGATACTGCAGCTGCTGTTCTGTTATTTGCCCTTTGTTTCTGAAAGGGACCAATGGCATCATGGGGTGATGTCTTGACTCCCATATGAATTGGACTTAAGTGAAGCAGATTTGCAGAAAGTCGTCAGCCTAAATTTCTCTTCCAGAGTTATCCAAGTCCAGTTATCCAGACAAAGTCAAGATGACTAGTCCTAGCCCAGCATGCGGTGGAGGACCACAGCATCTTCAATGTCTGGACTGGCTCTAAGCACTCCCCAGCACCTGCATCAGCTGCCTTCACGGCTGCTGGAACTGTTCTCATCTGCCCTTCCTGCCAGAAGGTCTTCACATGCTCGGGGTTGACACCCCCCCCCCCAACTCACCAACAGTTTTGAGACCTGTCAGTTTACCCTCAACTTGGTTGTATAGAGTAGTTAAGGAGGACTAGCAAAACTGAGGAATAATGGGAGAAATTCTCAGTTTCCTTTTACAGTAGATCATAATGAGACTCAATGGATGAAATAATTCCAGGTAAAGCCAAACACCAATCAGTGTCAGGACTCAAACTAGAACCTTGCATCCTGATTCCAATATGAGGTCTGTTGAATACATTTTCATCATTGCCAACACAAGCATTCCTGACTCTGAACTGTCTCTAACTGCTAAGGGTCACACTAAAGGAGAAGAGCGAAGAATAACGAGAAAAGTAAAATTTACCTTTAGTCATTTACCATTCTATGGATCTATATCTTGAAGAACCTATATCTATGAAGTGGCACCAGATTACACATTAGATGCCTAACTTTCTTAACTAACTTTCTTTGGAAAGATTCCTAAATCTTTCCAAAGTGCTCCTAAAGTGAGTCACCAAAGAGGCAATCATTTATCACAGCATATTATGACTTGACGATCAGAAGTCAAGAAGAAAGACTGACAGGTTAAAAACCAAGAAAGTTAATAGCAATAATTATACAAATAATAAGAAAAGATGTGATCCACCTCCAAAGAAAGAACTGATGGAGTCTGAATACAGACCAAAGTGCTGGGGAGTGCTTAGAGCCAGTCCAGACATTGAAGATGCTGTGGTCCTCCACCGCATGATGGGCTAGGACTAGTCATCTTGACGTTGTCTGGATAACTGGACTTGGGTAACTCTGGAAAAGTCTGGAAAAGGAAAGCTTTTTTTTTGGTTTGAGTTTTCTTCTGCATAATAATTAATATGGAAATGTTTTACATGATTGCATGAGTATAACCTATATTAGACTGCTTACTGTCTTAAGCAGGAAGAGAGCAAGGAGTCCAGGATGACATGTAGCTTTGGGAGGATGGTGGTACCTTTAGCAGTAATAGCGAGGATAGGAAGAGAGAAAGAAGATAATAAATTCAATTTTGGACATGTCCAGTTTAAGTTGTCTTTGGTATATCCAGTTTGAAATCTCTTAATAGGCATTTGAACATCTCAGACGGACAATTTACAGAGTGCTTATTTCCCAACAATCTGTGAGGTTGCAATTTATTGGCCCATTTTACAGATGAGGAAACTAAGGCTCAAGGAGATTAAATGACTTGCTTAAAATTACATAATAAATATTGGAGCTTGGTCTCAAACGTCCCCCAATTTCCAAACTGTCTGCTCAAGGAGCAGACTTTTAATAATATCACATGATGGACTGTTTCCCTTTGGGCTCCGAAGAATTGAGATCTATGCAACTGATGGCGCTAACAAAGTCTTTAGACTCCTGGAGGAAGCTTAGATACTATTACTCCAAAGGAAATGTACACTCATAGAATAACAGAGTTCAAGAAGTCCAATTCCTACATTTTACGGAAGAAGCAAGCCCTGAGATGTTAAAAAGACTTGCCAGATATGTCATAGTCCCAAACCAATTTTCTTCCTCACTGCTGGAATCAGAAAAAGACCAGCTTCATTCACTTTCCCCTTGGTTTTGTCTTTCTTTTGAAGAGCAACAATAAGATGGGTGCTACCTCACCGAAAATGTGAGGCTCCTGCTTGGCCTTAATTCTTTTTTTAAATTATTATGATAGCTTTTTATTTACAAAACATATTCATGTGTAATTTTTCAACATTGACCCTTGCAAAACCTTCTGCTCCAAATTTTCCCTTCCTTCCCCCCACCCCCTCCCCTAGATGGCAGGTAGTCCAATACATGTTAAATATGTTAAAGTATATGTTACATTCAATATATGTATACACATTTATACAGTTATCTTGTAGCACAAGAAAATATAGAAAGGAAGAAAAAAAAAACCTGAGAAGGAAAACAAAAATGCAAGCAAACAATGCAAGCAAACTCTTTCTGTTAAAGAGTGAGAATGCTATGTTGTGGTCCACACTCATTCCCACAGACCTCTCTCTGGGAGTAGATGACTCTCTTCCATCACTGAACAGTTGGAACTGGTTTGAATCATCTCATTGTTGAAGAGAGTCACGTCAATCAAAACTGATCATCGTATATCTTGTTGTTGCTGTGTATTATGATCTCTTGGTTCAACTCATTTCATTTAGCATCAGTTCATATATTGGCTTTAATTCTTGATCTACTCCAGAGTGTTGGGAAGGCTCTCCAAAGACAAATGCAAGGCTATCATATGTTGTGGGAGCCTGAAAATGTGGGGCCTTAAGGAAGCAAAGGGACAGACCCAAATATCAAGTGAGGGGAGGGCAAGAAAGCCAAAGGCAGGAGATGATCTTTATAGAACCATAAGCCTCAGGGGATGACATTTACTTTAGCAAAACTGCAGCCCTGAAACCAAGAAGGTGTTCCTATAAGCTACAAGCTGGATTTATTTTAGTAAGTTATGACCAGGCCCTTTACAAGATGTTGCTCTGTCTTTAAGACAATCTCCAATGGAGAGAGGGAGCAGATAAGAGAGAAACCATCTCCTATTTCTACCCTCTACTTCCCTAAAAAGAAACTCTAGAATTCCACTGAGGTAGATGGTAAAGTAGATACCAAGATGACAACTCCATTTCAGCTTCCCATATTTCTGATGTGGATGTTCCTTCCACTGGTACAGATTGTAACCCTATGTAATTCTTGTTCATGTCCTTCTACAAATTCTCGATAAAGCAGTACAAAACTCTAGCTATCTAATTGTTCTCCTCCATCCTGGCCATATGACCAGGACATTTGGTTGTTAGTTTAGTTTAATTTTTTCAATTCAAATATGTCTGATATGTATACATGAGAACTTCAAATATGAAAACTTGAATTTTCAGGGCAAATAAAGGGGGTTAGGAGAACTAATTCTTAGAACCACAAAAGGATTCTCTGCTTCCCCAAAGGGTTCCTGTAAATAGCAACCCCCTTGGTGCATTTAAGTGTTACTTTACAGAATACTGGCCAGACCAAAAGAGAAGCAGGCTGGAAGAATGAATGGGAGGGTGCCTTATAAAGTTCTACTCAATGGAAACTGATCAGAAATTAAATTGAAAGTACTTTAAAATTCTGAGCAAAGTTAATCCAGAAAAGTGTAAGATTTACCAAAAGGAGATTTTACCTGTAATCTTACAATCAGATTGTCTGTTGCATAAAGATCCAGTTATGATTTGTGCATGTCCCCTCCATGGTACAAGGAACAGGGCAAAGGGCAACTTCCCAACTTGATATGAGACTCAAGAATCACCCTGTCCTGTCTTCTTATCACCATCTCTTATATTCTCCCCCTCCCCCACCCCAGTCAAAAGTTTTACTAAAGAGTGAATTTGCTACAAGTAAAGCTTAAAACTTCCAATTTTTGCCCCTTTGGAGTGACTGGCAGATGGGTGACCCAATGAATGGAGCACCAGGTCTGAAGTCAGGAAAACCTGAGTTCAAATGTGGCTTCAGACACTACCTGTATGAAAAGTCACTTAATCCTGTTTGCCTCAGTTTCCTCATCTGTAAAAAACGAGCAGGAGGAGGAAATAGCAAACCACTTCAGTATCTTTGCCAAGAAAACCCCAACTGGGCTCACAAAGAGTTGGACATAACTGAATGGTAACAATTGTCAGGGTACCCTATCAGTTATCTGGATGCTTGAGGAATCATTCTCCTCTCTAGATATCTTCCATTGTACAGAGAGTTAAATAAAGAGAGCACAAACTGAATGAAGATAAGGAGAAGAGGACTAGCATCTTAGCTTTGCCACCAACTCAGTGTTCCTTCTCTTCTTTGAGTTTCCTTCCCTTTGAATAAACTCCCTTAGAGTTTATTCATTACTAACAGGTCTAAACTGGCTATCTCTACAGAATGTGTTAGTTCTAGAATGCTATGTGTCCAGCATTATGATGTGACCTCCTGTGAACTGCTACATCCTTTCCATCACCCGGTCCCTGAGAGTCTGTACTCCTCCCCCCAATCCCTCCCAATGGGAACCACTCTGGTAGCCTTGAAGTTGAATACTTGACCCGAGTACTTGGACATTTTTCTGTGCCTGATCAAGGTCAAAATTCTATTAAAATACCCTAAGGGTCTCAGTGAGGAAAACCAACTGGGAATACATGTGCCAAGTTAATCTGTGGCTTTGCTTTCTCGCAGAAGTCCAGCTGTTATGTCCCTAAAGAACAGGCCATATTTACCTCTAATAATGAAATGGCTAAATAGAATGTAAGAAGAAAAACTCTTGGGCTCAGTCCACTACTAAACAGCTCTGGGTTACATTTACAATTTTAATAAACTGATTTGTCAAAACTGTCAGAATCGAAGGAGATCATCTGGATACCAGATGAACCCAAAATATCTGTAATTATAAGTTGTCTACTTTTTTCTCTTTCATCTTCTATATATGTATCTGTGAGCAACTACATATATTTTCGTACACATATACACACATAAATTTTAAATCATAAAACACACCCAAACAGAGATAAATGGACAGGCTGAAGCTTGGGAAAGCAGGGAATTCCATGAAGTACAGTTCTCCTGAGACAGGAAGCGGGGGGAGGCATGGTGAGGAATGAAGTTTAAAGGCTAGGCTAAAACTTCAACCTCACCTTAATACTTTTTGTTTATTAAATATGCACTTATTAAGTACCTATTAGGTTTAAAACACCCTATACTATAGGCCAGTCTGTAGGAATTTATCATGTCACAGGCAAAAAGCATGAACTGAGGGTTGGGGAAGTGGACATTGGGGGAGATTGTCATAATGCAACTCTAGAAGACCACTATATAAGGTGTGAGGAGAAGGTGGGGGGAGCACCCCAGTCTGCCATCACATAGTTTCTTATTTCAACTAATGATTCCTGCTAACTAGGTGCTAAGCTCTGTTGATTCCATACTACTAAAAGACTGCAAGTAATGTCAGCACCCTTTAAATCTGGCATATATGGGCAAAGTCCTGATTGCCCTGCCCTAGTTATGGCTCGACTCTGCTAGGTACCAGGAATATAATAACAAAATGAAATAATTCCAGACTTCAAGAAGTCTATATTCTTCTAGAAGAATACCACTGGTACACAGATGGATAAGTAAAGACAAAAATAATGCAGAATAATTTAAGAGACAGAGCAACACACATACCCATTTGTGGATGCAATATTTTAGAGGGAGAATTTGAATGGCTTTGAAACTTGGTTTGGCCATTGGCTTTTTGTGTAGCCTTCTCTGGGTCTTTTCCTTCAGCAGAGACTTAAACACTGGCTATCTCTTCTAAGGATGGTGGAAATAATTAATAATGAGACCAATTAAATGAGTGGGCTGAGTTCAGAAAAGCCTGGACTTATATGAACTGATGCTGAGTGAATTGAACAGAACCAGGAGAACATTGTACATAACAATAGCAAGATTACATGATGAACGACTATGGTAGATTTGGCTCTTCTCAGAAATGTGGTGATCCAAGACAATTCCAATAGATTTGGGATGGAAAATGCCATCTGCACTATGGAGACTGAATGTGGATCAAAGCATAATATTTTTATCTTTTTATCTTGTTTGCTTTTTCTTTCTCATGTTTTTCCCCCCTCTTGGTCTTATTTTTCTTGCAAAACCTGACAAATACGGAAATGTTTTTAAAAGATTGTACGTGTATAAGCTATATTAGATTGTTTGCTATCTTGGGGAGAGAGGAGGTAAGTGAGGTAGTGAAAAAAGTTTGGAACTTAAAATTTTACAAAAATGAATGTTGAAAACTATCTTTACATGTGTTTGGAAAAATAAAATTCTATTGGGGAAAAATAATGAGACCATTTATAGAGAGCACTATAGAAAGGTGCTGTGTAAATACTGGGTGTCATCATTATTTGATCTCATAGCTGTCTCTGAGTTCAGTCAAAATCTGAGTCGTAACCACATATGCTTTTAATTAAGATCTGTGACTACTTTCAGCTCAAAGGTAGCCCACATTAGAGAGCCCTGAAATTTCTGTTCAGCTGGGAAGGATATTTCGACTAGTCTCAATAGGCGTTGGACACAAGAAGTGGCTAAATGAGAAAGGGAGGGAGAAAAATAAAAACGGGGATGAAAGGGGGTTTCATCTCAGGATCTTAAAGCCAACCACTGACTGGGTCTGGATGGCCATTCCTTTTTGGGAGAATTAGAGAAAAGGAAACAGGAGGGAGATGAAGGATGGACCCACTTACTGTCAGTTTCCTTTTTTTGCCCTAAAATCAGGTTAACACCTTTATCTTTTAGATGTGGCCTGGTACAAAGTTTGAAGTCAGGAAGATCTCTAATAGGAAGTCATCCTTCTGATTGGAGCAGGTGGTACAAAGCAAGTCACACACCATCACCACTATCATCATTAAAATAGCAAATAATAATAATAAAATCTAACAGAATTTTACATATGTTATCTTATTAGAGCCTCATAACCATCCTGGGAGGGCATGGCTATCCTTTTTCCCATTTCACAGATGAGGAAATTGAGACTGACAGTGAGAGTTAAATGACTCGCCCAGATTCACATAGCTAGTAAGTATCTGAGGCAGAATTCCAACTGAGGTCTCAAAGGCAATACTCTATGTACTAGGCCACCAACCAGACATCTAAGACCGTACTTTGGTCCCTAATTACTACATCACAGCTGGAAGAGCTGAGACTTCTCCAGTTGAGGAAATCAAAGATTTTCACAAATTTGTGGTACTCTTGTTCTAGCCCAGGGATGTATCAGTTTTTAGAACCTTTGTTGTAAAAGTGTGCTGTAAGAGAAAGAATATAAAGCAAGGGAGGGCTCCAGAGGCATGGGATCAGGTCCTACCTTGGATCACTCGTTGCTCACCTTATTCACTATCCGGCCTTCGGCCAACCACTCTACTCTCCTGGGTCTAAGCTCACCACCTGTCTATCAAATCAAAGTTGGACTAGATGGCGCTTAAAGCCTTTCATAATCTGGCTCCAATTTATCTTCCCAGATTGATTTCATATCACTCGACATTCTTGGGAAACTGGCCTATGTGCAGTTTCCTGTAAATGATATTCTACCTCTCATCTCCTGCCCGTGTCCGGGAATCCAATGGATACTTTTTGTCTCCACCTTTGCTTCTTGGTATTCCTAGCTTCCTTCAAGACTCACCAAGAATGCCATTTACTACATAAAGCTTTCCCCAACAACTGCACCCCTAAATCTATTCTATGTGTAATTTATATTTCTCCCCACACCCCTGTAGAATGTAAGCTGCTTAAGGGCAGAAACTATTTCTTTTTTGTTTTGTATATGCTTGGTACATATTTCACATAAAATAGATGCTTTATAAATGCTTGCTAAAATTATCCTGGCATGGATTCTGTCAATTCAAAGTTATTATTAAATAAAATAAAATTTAAATTTAAAAAAAAATGCTTGCTAATTTGAATCTTTCCAAGGCCATCCTAATATCCACCGTGATTCCCAAGGACTGAGAACTCACCATAGCATTAGTTGCCTTTGTAATGGAAAGACCATTGGCTCTGAATCTAGGCCGTTATTAACCACTTTGTGAGACATTACCTCTCTAGGCCTCAATTTTCTCACCTATAAAATCTGAAATGTTTGATGAGATCTTTTAGATCAACATCTTAAGATACATGAAAACTAGACGACATTTTTGTTTTTATTTATTTATTTATTTTTGAAAAGAAGGAAGAGATATTTATTTCCTTAATGAAAATCCTGGATGAAGGTGGCCTTAGATTAAAGCCTTGGATTAAAATGAGAGGCTAAGATGCAATTCATCAGTCCTGCTGACCCCACTGAGTATGTTGGGAAGCCTTGCTCACAAAAGCCCTTCCAGGATGTCACAATGCAGCTCATTATTGAGGGGACAGGCCTGCTGCCCTTCTAAAAACCAAACCAAGAATCACTGACGTAACACAGAGAATGTTGGTCCAGGAAGTGCCTTAGCAGGGGAACTAGCTTTACAATCATTTTACAAATGAGGAAACTAAGGCCCAGGGAAATGAAGGTACACAGAGGGAGCTATTGAAAGAGCCAGAAAATCCTGACTCCCAATACTTTTCATGACATAAGAATGATGTCCCCATAGTTTTTTCTAATAAGATTGTTCTCTGAGGGGAAATAAAATCCTTTATTTTAAAAAATGGTATGCAACCATAGAGAAAAGCTGGGCCATCTTGACACTAGAAGGATGCTGCAGGAAAACCAGATTATGTGGATGTTCTCCTGGTCAGAATGAAATCCTCATTCTTTCTGCCCCAAGGCTAGGTTGGGCAGTTCCCTATTTTATCAAATAATGATTTCCCATTAATCCCAAGCCCCCACATTGCAATGACCTTCTTTCCAGCCAAGACAGCTGGGCCCAGCTTACACTGCAGTCTTGCTTCTTCTGTCCAGAGGGGTCCTAGTCTCTGCCGGCTGTGGCTTTAATCATTTGTTAATTTGCTTAAACATCTGGTCAAATCTTGGAAGTAATCTGAGCAGGGTTTATGCTAACTTCTCTTGAATGCTGAGAGTTTCCACATGTACTATACACATACATATACACACTTGAACACACACACATGTGTTGCATATCCCATCAAGGATGGGGAGGTAGATTAATAATCCACTAAACTGGAAATTCCGTCTCACCATGTGGGCACTGCCCCATCTACAGGCTCTTAAACAACAAAAACAACAACAAATCTGTACTCCATTTCTCCCTAAACCATTCTTGTGAGTTTGGGGGTTGTTGGGTATTTTTTCTTGTTGCTGCAAGTTTTGTTTATATTTTCCAAAGAGTAGTATGAATGCTGAGGGAGGATCCCTTTGAGACAACTCTTAGTGTCTGGAATAATTCCATATGGGGCTACCTCAGAACTAATGTTAAATCTCACAAGGAGCTAATGTATTTAATATAGAGTTAAAGAAAGGATGGTGGCCATCCCGTTACCTTTACTCATGGAGTCAATTCAGATGTGTTTTTCTTCTGAACACAGCTCATCAGAGATAGCTTTATTAAATTATCAGCTTTGACTCTTTGAAGAACCCCATCCTGAGATCATGAATCCTTTCCAATGTACATTATAACTCCTCCCCCCTCCCCCCCTCCGGCTTTGTGCCTTTTCATCTTGGGCAATTTGTGGCTATATTCTCACACTAAAATCTTCCAATAATTCTATGCAAAGATCACTTTTTCAAGGTAGAGGCTTTAAATGATACTATTGAATCTGGTACTAACTAGCTAGTCTCTTTCCTTTGGGACCTCCATTTCCTCATTTGTAAAGTAAAAAGGACTTCATTTTAAGCAAGAAATTCTAAGTTTTGATCTGCTCGAAGATAATGATGTCCAGAATGATTCTGAGGGTCATCTAGTGACAGACACAATGAATTATTTCTACTCTAATGATTATATGGAAAGTAGCTATAGTATAACGGGCAACAAAATGACTTATGAATTAGTAGTCCAGGACTCTGTTGCCTCTTAATCATATGCCCACAGATAAATCACTTACCCATTCTTAGCTTTGGTATCTTTATCTGTAAAATAGAGATAGCATTTCTAAGCTAACTGAACTACTGTGAAGATCATATAAGTTAATGTGATATATAGAAAATACTTCTTAGATAGTGAAACACTGTGTCAGTGTCAGTAATCATTGATGAGTGGGGTGATGCTCACTTATTCTCCTCTAGAAGTCCTGCTTCCTTGTTCAGGTATCATCTTCCTAGAAGAGGACTTTCTTGATCACTCTAGTTGTTGGTACTCTCTTTCCAGCTCTGTAATAGGACATTTGCTTTGGATTTATTTTGTATTCATGTGCTTACATGCCAGTTGTTTCCTAGACGAGGGCTGGGCCTAATTTTTTTCTGCAGTTGAGGCAGAATGATGTTTTGGAAAGGCAGTGCAGCTTTTAATACCATTTTACAGATTAGTAAATTGAGTCCCAGAAAAACAAGTAATAAGTGGCTGAGACAGACTTGAACCAGGCCTCTTAACTGTAAGTCCAAAGCTTTCCCCACTGTGCCATACCACCTCTCCTGAGTCAGGTAGTATTAATTTAAGCTTTGGACGGTAGCAGAAAGGAAAGCTAACTGTAGCAGAACTATATTCTAATAATCCTAAAGAGTAGACCATCCGACCTCTCTTTCAAACAGCACGCTTAATTTTAATTTTAATTTTAATTTTTTTTGGGTGAGACAGTTGGTATTAAGTGACTTGCCCAGGATCACACAGCTAAGTGTTAATATTTGAACTCAGGTCCTCCTGATTCCAAGGCTGGTGCTCTATGCACTGGGCTATCTAATTGCCCATAGACTTCTCTTTTAAAACTTCTCAAATTTTAAAACTTTCAGTGCTTCCTCTCCCTTTTCCTGGCTTGGGACAGTCAGCAAAGAGATCCCTCATTTGAGATCCTTTATTTGAGAGATAGGGTCCTTAGGGGAACCCCTCCTTGAAAAGCTCATAGCAATTCACACCATTTGGGAGGCCACAGGCCTTAGAAGCTTAGTTCAGATCATATATCTCCCTGACAGAGGCTAAGATGACCTTTGGTGGGAATCCCAGTCATAAACATCTTTTCTCCTCCTGCTGCTTCCCTCATTAGGACTAGAAGGGACTGTAGAGATCAGATTACCTAGTTCAACTTCTCCATTTTAGAGAAGGAAACTCAGTCTCTGAAAGTGGAGGTGACTTTTGCAACCTTGTCTCCCAAACTAATACTCCTCTCATTTTACCACAATGTGTCATTATTTCACAAAACAATAGAGATGTGGGTTGGAAAGATGGAAGGAAGAGGAGGAACGAATTGTAAACCAGGCAGGCTAGTAATCCAACAAGATCATTGCAGATGTTGCGACCCACTTAAAATGAGTTTATGGCTCAGATCTTCACCAATTTCTGTGGGTGTGGGGAGAAAAATGCATTGTTTTTTCAGAGTTTATGGATAAATAGGAGGGAGAGAGGAAACAAGCTTATTCCCTAATCAAGGCTTTGTTTTTCAATAGCAGCTGGTGGACACGTGGGATTTTCCCCCTGCTTTCTTGTTACGGTGACACAATATTCCTTTCAGCTAAGCAGTGTCATCAAATACTTTGGTCAGGTCAGTGTGCACAGCATTTCTTACTTGAATTGCTATGGTGACCAGATGCTTGCCTAGTCTGCTACACTGAATGTATCAGGAGGGTGGGGACCATATTTTTACTGTGAATTTCACACAAGTGAGGACCATACATGAATTATGAGCAAAATTCTCTGATGATAGTGGGAAAAATCCAGTTCTATCAGACATGCAAGGAGGCTAAAGCAACTAGAGCTCTATGCTGCGATGGCAAAATTAGGATATGCTTACAGTCCTTGTACCTTTAGCATGCTGCAACAACTCACTTTAGAACCTAAATTGGAGGATGTGGGGAAACATTTTAGGATAGCTTCTCTTTCCTTAGTAGCCACATCTGTAGTTGTGGCAATGACAGAAATGCCTTATTTATTTATTTATTTATTTATTCATTCATTCATTCATTCATTCATTCATTTTTAGCTTTGGGGTATTATGTCTCCCAAGTCTGACCTCTCTTCATGAAGTTTTTCACTCCTAACTAAATGAAAAAACTTTTACTTAATCAAATCATCAGTGATAGCCATTGTCTTCTATTTCTGCTTCCTTGGGTGTCTAAACTCCTTGAGAAAAATTTCCTCTCCTCTGTCTTCTAAAACCCTTTCCATGTGGTTTCTGACCTTCTCATTCCCCTGAAACTGCTCTCTCCAAAGTGACCGTGATTTCTCTTAATTTCCCCAATCCTCATCCTTCTGGATTCCTCTTTGGAGCCTCTTTTGGAGTCTTAGTCATTCTTTTCCTTCTCAAATAAACTCTCTCCTCTCTAGATTTTCATAATATTGTTCTTTTCTGGCTTTTCTTCTCATTTCTTTGCTTCTCTCTCAACTCAACACTCTTTCTCCATGTCCTTTGCTGAATTCTCTAGCTAAGTCATGACCATTAACTGTGGGTGTTCCCCAAGAGTCTATCTTTGACCTCTTGACTGCTCTCTCTATACTATTTTGGAAATTTCATCAGTTCCCATGGATTCAGTCATCACCTCTATGCAGAGGCTTCTCATATCTATTTATCTAGCCTTAACATCTTTACTATCTGGGGAGTCTCACATCACCAGCTGCCTATTGGACATCTCAAACTTGATATTCCATCAACCTTTTAAACTCAGTAGTCCAAAATAGAACTTTAAGCCCTCTTTCTCTTCCAAACTTTCCTATTATAGCTGAGTGCACCATCAATCATCCAGTGGCCACGGGAGAAGGATCACAATCTCATGGTCATTCTGGCCTTGTCACTCACTCACCTTACATCTCCAATCTGTTGTCAAATCTTGTTTTTTCTACCTTCACATCATCTCTCCTATTATCCCATTCTCTTTACTCATATATCTACCTCCTTAGGGTAGGCCCTCAGTATCTCATGGCAGGATTATTCTAGGCCTTTTAACTGGTCTCCCCAACTCAAGTCTCTATATGCATTCAAACTGATTCTCCATCAGATGTCAAAGTAATCTCCCCGAATGCAGATCTGATTATGTGACTAGGTCACTGGTTCTCAATTTCCTCTAGCTTTAATTATGAAATTCTCTTTGGCTTTTAAAATCCTACACAACTTATCCCTTCCTATCTTTACAATATTCTTACAGTGTACTCCCTCCCTCTGTAATCTAGGATTCAGTAATACTGGCCTTTTTCTTCATCTATCTTATCTTCCTACATTGTGCCTTTTCACTTATGTTGGTCCTCATGCTCTCCTTCTCATCTTTCTTCCTGGCTTCCTTGAAGACTCAACTCAAATTCTGCCTTTTCTTTCTTTCCTATTCACCCCTATCTTCCACATACTTGTGCCTTTCTTCTGATAGTGTCTCCTACATATATACATGTCTTATATGTACATGGTGTTAATATGTTGCCTCCTTCATTAAAATGTGAGCTCTTTGAGGGGAGGGACTGTGCTCTGGCCTGCCTTGATATTCCTGCTTTAATC
Organism: Antechinus flavipes; assembly: GCF_016432865.1. NCBI lineage: Eukaryota > Metazoa > Chordata > Mammalia > Dasyuromorphia > Dasyuridae > Antechinus > Antechinus flavipes. Next base: position 116,196,713 of record NC_067401.1, on the reverse strand, counting down.
CAATGTCTGAAATATAGTAAGTGCTTAATAAATGCCTGTTGACGGTGATGATGAAAACTTGATTTGAAGGGCCTACTTGGTGATGCTTGTGCCAATTTCTGGAATGCTAATATGATTCTGAGTCTGATCTCAGTTCCTCCCATCCCAGAAGAGCAACGCAAAGGACAGCGTGGTTGACTCTAAGGAATCAAGAAGATTCAAGGAGAATCTGGCAGGAAGGATTATGATTGCTTGTTGTGTTCTGCTCTGAAAATACTGACAAACTGGAGGGACAGGAGAAATGGAGCGGAAGAATGTTTAACAGGAGCAGCCATCCTTTCTGAGCAGGCACTAGCCTGGGATACAGCAGCATTAACTCACAAGGTCTTTCAAAGCCGATTTGCCAGCAACACTTGAGGTGATGCACAGAAATCATAGCAGACAGGAGCTTTTTACTGCTTACCTAGGTTTTGAGTTCCTGTACTCATTGCTCCCCGGGTGGAATTTTTTAATAATAAAAGGAATTCCAAGCACCCACACTGCAGCTATCAAGGCGCTGCTCTTTCTCTGGAAAAATCAGGACATGGAAGGCACTCGGTGTTGGTGATTTTTGCTGTACTGTCAACCTTCAGTCCCAGATCTCTCAGTTTGAGAAGCTTTCTGCCAGTCCTATAGACATGGAAGCATGGCAGCTCAATTTCCATGCTACTAGATCCAGGAATATGAACCATGAGACAATGTATTTTAAATTTCTTTTCAGCAAATTTAATAACTCTGTTATGGGTACTGATTATAGTAATTGGAATTCTTTCTGTACATTTTTTTTCTTTTATTACAACTCATTTTGTTGGCTGGCAAGAGCAGGGATTAAACTTTGTAGTCTATGACTCAATTACTTTGATTAGAGACATGACAGCTTATTTACTCCAAGACTGATTTGTCACTCTGAGAAGATCTCAAATATCCTGACCACAAGAGGGCCCAGCTTATGCCCCTGGCTCAAAGATCATAACTTTAGAGCTAAAAGGATCTTAGAGGTCATTTAATACAATCTCTTCCTTTTACAGGTGAAGAAATCTTGAAAGAAGTGGTTTCCTAATCTTTTTTGTTCTTTCTGTCACCCTAACCAGCAACATGGTGTGTTTGTTGAATCTCATGAAGTAAAAGCAGGATGGGTACAGAGGAAGTAACACTGGTCTAATAATTATAGGGCCTGGGGGCAAGTTCTGACTCAATACCATTTAGGTATAGGCTACTCCCTTGTTAGTCTCACTTTCCTCACCTGTAAAATGGGGTACTATATAAATAAGAGCTATCACTATTACCCAGTGATCTATTTTGATAATCACTAAATATATTCATAGCATGTACAGTTAATACTAATGCAGTAAGTTCACAGGATCACAGTTTTAAAGCCAGGAAGGACACTCATGATTATCTATTTCTTTTTTTTTTTAATTTTATTTTACTTAATAATAACTTTATATTGACAGAATCCATGCCAGGGTAATTTTTTTTTACAACATTATCCCTTGCACTCGCTTCTGTTCCGATTTTTCCCCTCCCTCCTTCCACCCCCTCCCCTAGATGACAAGCAGTCCTATATATGTTAGATATGTTGCAGTATGATTATCTATTTCAACAACCTCCTTTCACATTTACATTTTACAAACTTAAGTCCAGACAATGCAAGTAATTTGCCCATGGTCACATAGGACTTTAGGAACAGGGTTAGAATCTGAACCTAGGTTCTCTTGATTCCAAGGTCAGCAATTTAAATCAAGTTGTTTTTTCAGTTGTGTCTGACTCTCTGTGACCCCATTTGGGGTTTTCTGGGCAGAGATATTGGAGTGGTTTGCCATTTCCTTCTCATTTTATAGTTGGAAAAACTGAGGCAAGCAGGGTTAAGTGACTTGGTCACACAGCTTGTAAGTGTCTGAGGCTTTGATTTGAACTAGGAAGATGATGAGTCTTCCTAACTCCACGCCTGACATTCTATCTACTGTACCAACTAGCTGCCCCTAAAGCAATCTGACTCCTAGTTTTCTAAAAGTAGCAAAGAAATTAAAGGAAGAGTCCTTAGATCTTCTGTTAACTTCTTCACCTTAAAGATAAAGAAAGCGAAACTCACAGAGGTGACATATCTACCTAAGTAAGGCACAACGGCTGCCTAGGTGAAATCTGAATCCAGATCTTCTGACTTCAAATCTTGTGATCTTTCCGTTCTACTGAAGTAACTGAAGTATATCTCAGTCACTGGCTCAGTCACTAGTCCATTCTAGTGATGCCAGAGAAGAAGCTATGAATATTCACTACTACATACTAAACACATATAAATATTACTCATAGAAATGACTCCTAATATTATTGTTCTGTGAGAAATGACCAACAGGAGGATTTCAGAAAGGCCTGGAGAGACTTATATGAACTGATGCTGAGTGAAATGAGCAGGACCAGGAGATCATTATACACAGCAACAACAATACTATATGATAATCAATTCTGATGGACGCGGCCCTCTTCAACAATGAGATGAACCAAGTCAGTTCCAATAGAGCAGTAATGAACTGAACCAGCTACACCCAGCGAAAGAACTCTGGGAGATGACTAAGAACCATTACATAGAATTTCCAATCCCTCTATTTTTGTCCACCTGTATTTTTGATTTCCTTCACAGGCTAATTGTACAATATTTCAGTGTCCAATTCTTTTTGTACAGCAAAATAACTGTATGGACATGTATACATATATTGTATTTAATTTATACTTTAACATATTTAACATGTATTGATCAACCTGCCATCTGGGGGAGGGGGTGGGGGGAAGGAGGGGAAAAAGTTGGAACAAAAGGATTTGCAACTGTCAGTGCTGAAAAACTACCTATGCATATATTTGTAAATAAAAAGCTATAATAATAAAAAAAATGACTCCTACTTTCACATATTAGGTCCTCAGAAAACATCTGCTAAATTGATCTGAGTTATATGACCAGAGGCCCTTTCTTTGTAATAATCTTGCAAAGTTTGTAGTTCAAGCATTCTCTCCATATAATAGATAAAAAACTCTAGAACTTATTTAACTAAGACTAAATGATTTGTTCATTCTTCTGTAGCTAGTAATGTCTGAAATGGCATTTAGAATTGTAGTTTAGCAGCAGTGTGGGTACTGAAGGACTTTATCTTATAATAGAAAATTTAGAGTTAGGGCACTATTATTCTGGACTATATTTTCTTACTTCACCAACTTGTCTCCAGAAGTTATATCGTCATTTCTGGGAGAATTTCTTTCCTGACCTGGCACCATGCTGCAGTGTAGATAACCTCATTTCAAACTCTTTTTCCTCACCTAATAGCCACAACCCAGGTGAATCTACCTCCCTTCTATCCCTTGTGTAAAAATTGTTATAAAGCTCTATCTAGCAGTTTGGTGGGATAGTTTCAAATTGAGTGTTCAACTTTAAAAATGACTTTGCATAATCTGACAAGAGATAGGTCCATCGTTAAAAATGAAATCAATATTCTTTATCACCTCCTCAACAGCATGGAACAATGGAAAAAGAGCTGGATTTGAAGCAGGATTCAAAATACTAGGTCTGTTACTTGTGTGATCTTAAGCCAAATACTTCATCTCTTTGGGTCTCAGTTTCCTCATCTGCAAAAAAAGGAGGGGTTGGATAAGAGAACCTCTAAGGTTATGGTTCTATAATCTAACACCAATCTCTCTTCATATTAGTTAAGTGGCTGCTTGCAAGGCCACAGTAGCAATTCTGACAAATGCAGTGAAGTGCAGAGAGTGAGGTGCTGTTTGAGCCCTTTCAGCATAGCCTCTACAAGACTAAAAGGCTTAAAAAAAAAAAAAAAAAAAAGACTAAAAGTGGTGCAGAAGAATGGACCTGAAATCAAAAAGACCTGGAGTTCAAATCTGGCTCTCAGATCCTCACTAGCTATGCAACCTTGGGCAAACCACTTAACCTCAATTTTTTCACCAATAAAATGGAAATCATAACAGCACCCACCTTCTCTATTTGTTGTGAGGATCAAATAATAGTTGTAAAACATTTAGTAAGGTGTCTGCTACATATAATGCTATACAGCGGCACTTGGTCCTATAGAAATACTGGTAATTGATTTTCTTATTCCTTTTTCTAAGAACCAAAAATTCCACTGGAGAACCGATCACTTTCTTTTCCAAAAAGTTTTTTGGAAGGTTTACTTGTAGTGGAAGTTGAAGAAGGAAAGGGATGGGAACCTCACCCAGAGAAAAAGGGGAGAGGACCCTCAGAATTCCATTCCATGGATGAGATGCCAGGTTCAGTTTTTCCTCAAATGATCCCACCAGCTGCAGCACATTAAATGTGGCAACTCTTTTTGGATCTGAAACCATTTTCAAAGCCATGCTGGCAGCTGCCTCCTGTCGCCCCACTCTATTATGATTGAATCTCTTGTTCCTTTTATAGAGTTGTTCTCTCCTAATAAAACACAAAATGCTCTCTGAATGACTACTTCAGGACCACTAGTTATGGTCTTAAGTAATATTCCCTCTCCTCTCCTCTTTTCTCTCCTCATCTATTTCCTCTCCTCTCCCTCCTTCTATTCTCCTGTGCTCTCCTCTTCTTCCTCTTCCTCTCAGGGTGGCTTTTATTTTCTGCCTACAACAGGACCCCTGTATGAACTGCTCTATCTCTGAATCTCCTCTCTGGGCTGTGTGTGTATGTGCTCACACACGATATCAATCCCATTTCAACCCAACCCAAACTCCACATCTATTTCCAGCTATTTTAAGCACTGTTCCTCTGAAACTGGGCAAGCGTCCTAAACACATGAAAGAGCACCTCTGAGCACACACGGTCATAAATGAATAGCCGCAATTCATCGTGTCAGGAGCCTGCAAAGGTGATACCTTCAAGCTGTTTGTCAGAGAAAAAACAAAGAACCAAAAAAGCTGTGACTTGTCAACTTTTGGATAAGATGCTCTGCAAAACAAGAGTCATTTTTCCTGGCAAATAAGAACCACATTTTAAAGGTGTGAACTCCTTCCAAAATTTAAAGCAGCAGATGGAAAACGCACTGAGCTGCAGAGCTAGGAATATGCTCAGGGAGGGCACCTGGCTGTCCAAAGGAACTTCCACTACAATCACCTCCTGTGCACAACTAACCAGCTCCGTTTAAATACATATCTTTTCCCTTCCAGGGAAAAGTTTCAAAAGAGTCTGATAACTTGATCACTAATCACTTTAATTAATCTTATGCTCATTTTGTATTTGAGGGTAGAAAGCAAAATGAGTGCTTTATGTTCCTTGGGCTCCCAGGTACCCAGCTTGAAAGGAGATGTTGGGGAAAAGCTCTTTCCCCAAGATTTCAAGGAGTTTTCGTGGGAATTGTTATTTATGAAATAACCCTACCTCCTTGAAATTATTTCTATGGTAGTCAATGCCACTTGATTATTAAGAAAACTAATAGGGGTTAAGTGACTTAGAGGTTTCAGAACCCTCTGAGAGAACAAAAACACACACATTATATTCCTTGATTAGACTATTTATAGAGGGGAGGGGATTCCCATTCACTCCATTCTTCAATTCTTTCAAAAATCATATACATGAACAATTGACACAACAACAACATTGTAAAATAAAACACCTTTGAAAGATCTAAGAATTTTGATAAATGCAATGACTCACCATGATTCCAGAAGAGCCATGATGGAAGAATCACTTTCTGATAGTGAGTTTATGGACTAAATGTGCAGAATGAAACATACATTTTTGGACATGGTCAAAATGCGAATAGGTTTTTTTGGTATGTGTATCTTTATTAAAAGGTTTTGCTTTGTTTTTTTTTTTTTTTCTTCTGCCAGAGGAGGGGGCAAGGTGGGAGGGAGAGATAAATAAATGCTTATTAACTGAAAAAAATTGAAGTTTTTTTTTTAATGTCTCATATGTGCTAAGTACTGAATTGGACAAAGATATGAACAAAACAGTCTAGTTCCATCAGGTTAAGAATCCACTTCTATTGAAATTAGTTCTATTATTGTTGATTGACAGTTCAGTTACAAAACCAATTTTTTCTTCATTTTTGCACATTTTAGGACTCTTACTCATTTGTTTTCCTGAAGATTTACTAATGCAACATTAGGTAAATGTTGATGAGGAAAAGCTGTCCACACTTCAGATGAAGATTTGAGTAACAAAGGACATTTACTATAGGTGAAAAACATCTTCATAATGGTTAGATGGAAGTGATAAGCAGAGGCTTTGACTGAGGTGGAATACTTCCAGAAATCCCTAAGTTTGGTTTTAAAATCTAAAAGCAGATTTTTGCTCTCTCTTGCTACCCCTCCCCCTTCTTCCTCCTTCCCCCTCCAAAAGAACAGTCTCTTTTCTGACTATCTACTGGATAATCAAGTTCCAACTTCTTTTGGTCATTCTCTGCTTCTTCACCCAAGGCTCCATTCCTACCCCTGTGGGGGGATCTAAAGACAGGGCTAGGGGCAAAAGAGTCAACAGTCCAACAAATCGATTTTTAAAGAACTGACCTTTATACATCTATTCATTTTACAGTCTGAGATGGTGCAAAAAATGTTACCTACTCCCTGAATGGTGATTAGTCTCGGTAATGTAACATAACAGATACTTTCTAAATCCTTTTAGGCCCTCTCCTCCTTACTGGAAAGATCATCATTTTTTTTTTTTATTTCAAAGTGGATTTAATAAAGAAAAGGAGCGCTGTTAAAGCAATACGTGCGGCTTTGACATTGAGCAGCGCAGCCCTGCCGAGTCGGCAAGAACAGGGTCTCTAATCTCCAGTGATTTATAGAGGCTCTTCCTTCATCTCTGCACTCGGGGAGGGCCAAAAAGTTTGGAGACAGCCTGGCGTCCCTCTTACTCCATACCACCAACTCCTGCTGGCCAGTCTGCCTGCTAAAAGTTTTAACCCCTTCATTCCCTGGCTGAGCACCCATTAAAGCCGGTGTATTTGTCTGCCAACTGAGAACAGTATTCTCAGATTGCAGTCATATACACGAAGGGGGAAACATTTACTTCTGACAATAGGAAATTATAAGCAGAAAGAGAGGAGGAGCTAAGAGGCTGTGAACAAGGGCCTAAAGTGGGCTCCCCTGGAGATGTCTATTTCAGAAGGAAATTGGAGAAAGAGCTCAATGGGTCAGCCTTACTTGGTCAGAGTGAAACGGTCAAAATTCCTTCTCTGCAAAATAACCAGTATCTGGAAAGGTAACTTAAATTCAAGGGCACAATTCTAAAATAGGACTTGTGGGACTAAGCAATGCTCAGCATTCGACAGAAGGAAGGGGAAGAAGTGACCACATTTTTTGGCTTGGGCTGTTCCCTTTCTGATCTGGCAGGTGCTAATGAGGTGATATCAGAAAGTCAACATCAATGATAGCAAATATACTTCCTTAAGGGGTGGTTTGCTTGGTACATACTTTGAACAATCTTCTCAGATCTTCAAGCTGAATTCCTCCCCTCATGTATTGTAGAGCAGCCTAGAAGCTAAGAACTTGCAGCATAATAGTAGGCACAGCCCAGGGATGGCTAGTCTTTGGGGTTCATATGAGCACATCACTTTAGCATTTTCCCCCAGCTTGATCGGTATGGGATGGAGAGGATGGAAAGTAGTCTGATTTCATTCTGAGCTTTTCTGCATTTATAATCTGATTATCGTTAATGCTGAAAGAGACCTTGGGTCTCTTGGTAAAATTTCCTGATGTGCCTATGGATCACTTCTTGTGAGAGCCACATATCTATGTTTTCCTATCTATCTTGGCCAACAAAGGGAAATAACGTACCTCATTTGATAATTCTGTGAGAGAGATTCCTTTACTTCACAGGATCATAGATCTGAAGAAGGATTAATTAATTAATTAGCAGTCTTTTAATCCAATCTCTTCATTTTACTGAAGTTCAGAGAAGTGAAATGAGAACTGAAAGCTCCTTTTCCTGTTTCATGTGCTGTGCTCTCCCTACTCATCTCTTCCTATTTAAATTTTACTATAATACTTTGAATTATTCTTTTGCATTAATGATGATAGCTAGCATTTATTTATATATGCTTTCATGTTTACAAGACACTTTATAAATATAATCTAATTTTAGCAGAAAACAGGAAGGTCCTATTATCACCCACATTTTACAGATGAGGAAACGGAGGCAAATAGTAATTAAAGGACTTGTCCAGAGTCACACAACTAACAAGTATCTGAGATTAGATTCAAATTCGGGTCTTCGTGACTCCACGTTCAGCACCCCTATGCACTGGGCCATCTTTTAAAGTGCTTCTATAATATATAGCATATTTAATTTTTTACTTCATTCTCATTAAATAAAGCCCTTGCACACATTCTCACACACAATATAGATGGATATTAATTAAATGTTAGATGCTCTTTAAGTTGAATTACCTTTGCAAGACTGAGAGCTAAATTCCATCTTCACAAAGGAACAACCCAGTGCAGAACTGACCAATGTATATTTTTGCCTGCAATTCTGATCTCTGTTCCAGGGACAATCTGTACAGTAGACATGTGGCTGTGAGAGAGCTATGGCTCTGGACCACATAACCCTGGGGTCTGCTGCCCAGACCAGCAGAAGGGTGGCTCGTCCTCAAGAGGCATCACAGGAAGGAGGGAACAGGTCAACAAGTGACAGTGACAGAGATCAATAGGGCCCCTTCAGCCCTGAACAGCCACTTCAGAGCAGGGTAAGCGATGAGGCAGGAGCCCAACAGTCACCCCTGATAAGAAGGGGCAGGCTTTCCTATCACACTGTCTGCCCCACCACTCCCTACCTCCCCTTAGAACTCTAGCATTGGAGGAAAGCTCCAGAGTCATCTAGCAAACAGGTTCAGTGAGGCAACATGGGATTGCAGAACCTACTCTAAGTCACCCGACCTGAGTTTCTAATTCTGACTCTGCCAAGGGACTTTTAACTTTCTGAACCTTAGTTCCTTCATCTGTAAAATAACCTCTAAGTTCCCTTCTAGAACTAAATGGGGCCCAGTGATTTTCTTTGAACTGAGAAACTCATAGCTGGCCAGTGATGAGAGAAGTGCTAGAACCCCCATTTTCTGACCCTCCAGACTCTTGTGCTTCTTTAGGGACTCTTGTTCTTTGGTCCTGGTAAGAGGCAAGACCACAGAGCCTCTTAGAGTAACATCTGGCTCTCGATAGCCGTCTGAGTGGAACAAGTCTCCTTTGTATCTATGTAGTGAAACAGACAGATGTTGCCTAAGAACCTACTGCCATACACACCTTGCTTTGGGGCCTGGTTAACCTAGCACCTCCACCTCTCTAACTTTTTTGTAGGACAACTTATTCTAAACACGCCATCTTCCCAAGCTGGGTGAGGACTATGTTGGGGACCGGACAGCATTCACTTCTGAGGCCATGCATATTTACAGCCCACTCCCTATGTGACAGTGACAGGCTACAGCAGGAGACACCTTTCACAAGAGTGTGAAATGAATATTAACCACACTAGCAGCCTCCAGGCTCTGTAGATATTTAGCTCTCTGAGAAGTGTGACAATCCCTCCATAGTCCTCTTCTCTTCCCATCCATCTCTCTGCACAGAGGGCAGCACAGTGGGAATAACAGTTAAAGTAGGAAAGCTCTCCCCTCCCCTTTCAGGTCTACCTGTGCTGCTCAATCCCCTCACCCACCACTTCCACTTACCCAGAGCATGAAAATAGCCCCAACTTTCTGGTAATATTCTAATCCTGGTGTAGTGGCAAGAGGGCTGGAGCCACAGTGAATGAGCCTAGGTTCAAATCCTGGCTTTGTCACTTACAATTTGTGGGATGCTTTCCCTCTCCTGGTCTCAGTTTCCTTATCTGTAAAATGAGTGCAATGAACTAGATAGCCTCTGAGATCCCTTTTACCTCAAAAACTAATGCTCTGGAAAAAAACAAATAAACAACCCAAACATTTCCTCTCTGAGAACAGCCCCTTTCACAAAGCCCCAAATAACCTGCCCTATGACACCCCCCCCCACCCCCACCAATCGTACACTCTGGGAATCCTCGGCATAGGAAGCAAAAGCCAGCACTAACAACATGTTCCAAATACCTCTGCCTCATACCATCAAGATGGGACACTTAGTGAGTCTCACGCCCCCTTCCATCCAAGTCCAGGGAGGGTCAGTTTTTGAGCCCAACCATTTGTATACTTCAGAGTTGTAAAGCAATCCCAAAGGAAGATGTGTGTGGAACTGAAGCTAGTTAGGGGCATGTCTGTTGATTCCCCACCCTCCCACACACTGGGAACCCGACAGAGAAAGCTTCCCACCAGTCATTTCCTTTCTGAAATGCTTTTTGGTCAATGAGTTTACAGAGGTGTCATGACATTCTTCAGGAACCAAGGCCTGATGGTGGTTAAGCCGGAGTTTCCAATAACTTCAATTCACTGCTTACTTAGGTGGTGGCAGAGAGATTAGGCAGGACGGTAGGGTTAGAACTGTTCCTTAAAGATCTGACCCTCAGAAACTGAGGTCTCGTGAGTTAGGGGACTTTCTTAAGGTCACACAGAAATTAGTGTTTATTTATTATTTATTAGATATTAGATGATAAATATTAGATTTATTAGATATAAAAAAGTCATGTCTGACTCTCCATGACCCCATTTGTAATTTTTTGGGCAAAGACACTGGAAGCATTTGCCATTGCCTTTTCTAGCTTTTTTACAGAGGAGGGAACTGAGGCAAACAGGGTTGAGTGACTTGCTCAGAGACATTCAGCTAAGTGCCTAAATTTGAACTCAGGAGGATGAATCTTCCTGACTCCAGAAGTGCTGCTCTATTTTATCATCTACTTATCCTAATTAATGACAAAATCATTCTTTTAAAGACCCCTATATTCTTTGACGCCAGAAACAAGAAGCTTTCTTTCTACTATATTTCAGCATTGTATGGTATTTCATGAAAACAATCTATCAAATCCATGAATGCCAGGATTTGGGGAACTTGACACCCCCAAAGTCTTGACTAGAAATGGTAAGAGGAATATTAGAACCTGGGGTGATAAGTAAGGAAGCTTTAGCTTTAAAAAAAAATGCTGATGCCGTCCAGATCCCTAGCCCTTGCATCTGACTGTCCTAGGTAAACACAGCCTTATCAGCCATCCCCACCCAACTGAAACCCCTCCTTTGCTCTCCCCACCTCATCCAGACAGGGTTCTGGAATGTAAATCACACCAACTAATCCTAATTTGCACTTAATCAAAGTCAATTAGAATTACATTATTTACACAAACCCCATGCATCTCAATTATACTGGGCCCAGTCTAGGAACTGTTTAGAAATGAGGTCTTAATTCTGCTTAACTAGCTAAGTAAACATTTATACTGAGCCAACTTTTCTTTTGGGTAACCCTAAGCAATCAAGCATTCAGCTTCAGGGCCAACAAAATTGTACCTGACACCTGTTGGAATTAGTAGTTCTGTTTCAATTTAATTCCTAGAAAGGCCCTTTTAAGAGCTAGGTGACAGCTCAGGTCTACCAGCTCTGCCGTGACTGGGCAGCTCTTTGGGATAGAGAAGGCTCTTTTTTTGTTTTTTTCTCATCAGGTTCCAAGGCTGCCTAGGAAGAACTACATTCTTAGTTTGGAGTGACAGTACTGTGTGCACAACTGTATAGCTTGAGACTTCAGTATCCAGCATCCCACTAGTCTACTCAACATCAAGGATGTCCTACTAGTACTGGATAAAGTTCCTGACCCCAGGAGCAGAGAGTTCACTTGAGAGGGAGAGGAAGAGGGAGATATTCCTAATACTAAAGAATGGTGAGTAGTGAAAAAAGCAGCACATTTTGGGCCACATCAGACTGGGAGAGACTGTCAGCTCTATTTCTTACTTTTATTTGACTTTGTTCAAGGACATTTTACCTTTCTAGGCCTCAGGTACTTCATCTGTAAAATGAGTGGCTTGACTTAGATGATCTCTGAGGTGCCTCTGACTTTCTATGATCAAGTAAGTCTCTTTTCATATTGTGAAGCTAATCAGAAATAAGATTTGCATAGAACTCTCTTGAAGAGAAACTAACTTGAATAAGAAAAAAAAATTAAATGGTTAAGTTGTACACAAGTAAAACTGGTTACAAGCAAGCATATATTTCTGGAGTCCAGATACCCACTAAAGATAATAGGGAGGCCTCATAATTGCATATAAAAGTTCTTTTAGGACTGCTAGGTCAGTTAATTCAGGTTCCAGTCATTGGTAAACAAGTTAGCTTTCTGCAGCTCCAGCCCCCTTGATACAAATCCTTCCAATGCCAATTAGTCCCCTCTTTCCTTTATTTTTCCCTGGATGGAGATTCCCTAGCTGATATTCAGAGATGAAGAAGAATACAAGCACAATCTAAAAATCAAGAACGCAACAACTGAGAAAAAAAAACAAAACCCACAGCCATCAGCTCTTTCCCAGATTGATCACTATCACCTACATGTTAAAAATAAAATGACTAATAAGACAATTGGATCAATGCAATGATCAACCACAATTCTAGGAGACCAATACTGAACCATGCTACCAACCTCCTGAGAGGGAAATGATGAACTCAGAGAACAGCCTGAGATATATCTTTAGACATTTTTTTTTTTTTTGGACATGGCCAATTTAGGAATTTCTCTTAGTTGACCTTTTGTGTTTATTATTGGCCTCCACCCCGCCCCCCTCTCCTCTTCTCTTTCTCTGTCTCTCTCTGTCTCTGTGTCTATCCCTGTCTCTGACTCTCTTTGTCTGTCTGTCTTTCTCTCCCCTCTCTTCAATTTGTGAGGAGAGGGAGATAAAATAGATCTATGTTAATTGAAAAAGATATAAAAATTTTAAAAGATAATGGCAAATTTTATTATGGAAAATCCTGTTAATGCCAATTTTTTTCCAAGTATCTGTAAAGGAGTCAAATGGAAAAGATCTGCTTTATTCTACTTGATCCTAGGGCACAGAATTAAGAAAAAGGGGTGGAAGTAGTTATGAGGAAAATTTGAATCTGTTAATGAAAAAATCTGTTAATGAAAGCTATGGAGAAATGAAATGGGCTGAATCAGGGTGGGTAGCTTTCTCATCACTAAAGGTCTTTCAAGCAAAGGCTGAATGACCACCTGTTGGGTATGTCAGAGGGAGATTTTTTTTTTTAGGTAGGAATTAGACAGTAAGTCTACTGAGGTCTCTTTTAACTCTTAAGATTCTGCCATTATTTTGATTCTATGCAGTTATAAATGACATTGAAAAGAGAACCAAGGTGATTGACGAATCCAATAACCAAAATATGCTCCTATGAATGAGGTCACCAACATTATGCAACATCTAAGTAACACATAAGATACCTGGACATTTGCTATTAATTTAAAAGAGTAGGAGAAAAGAAAACAAATGAGTTATGACAATTTGAACCACACATCAAACTAAGAAAGATGAAACACCAACAGTACCCAGACCTTCCTGGATGGAGGTATATGAACTTCTGGTTGCAGCTGGCTGATTCCCTTTCTTTGATTCTTCAAGTCCTCCTCTACAGTTTGAGAAAGGCTAAATCCATATGTTCTTGCTTTGTTAACACTTACCAATCCTGTAGATCACTTTCCACATTAACACAGTGTGGGAGAGTCACAAGAGTGTTCAGATTTTCCAGGCTTATCATAAAATCATAGCTCAAGAGTTGAAAGGGACCTTCAGAGGTCATCAAGTGCAGGTGAGAAATGACTAAACAATAGAAGCCTTCAAGCTTGGGAATTCCCCCTCTCAGGAATAGGAGACACCTCTGTCTAGGAATAAACCAACTACCCCAAAGATTTGCCTTTTGAACAGTTTTGATGCAACCACCACCACCACAAGAATTGTTGGAGAATCAGTTTCCTCACCATCTGTAAAATGGGTAGGTTAGGTTAGAGGGCTTTTAAGGTCTCATCCAGCCCTAAATCTGAGCCTCTAGGGCTTGGGTTCGCATCTTGCCTCTGGAAGCTTGAGCTGACTAGTCTATCAGGCTTCAGTATCTTCTCAGTAAAATGAAGGGGGTGGAGGGCCCTAGATGGCCTCTCAAATCCTTCCCAGCTTTAGATATGTGATCCTACAACTAGGTGTCTATCTCTTCAAGCCAGTCCAACGTGAACCAACTACCAGTATAATTCCTCAAAAGTTATTAGACTAACAACATAGGAAGGAGAAGCTCCACCAACTCATTCCAACAAACTTGTGTGCCAGCCCAGAACCGTGTGAGAGAAGGGGGGAAGAGATTTGTGATGAATGCCACATGTATATAAATGAATAAACAGAAAGTATATATGATGTAATTTCAAGAGGGAAAACACACATTTTCACCTTGATTTTTGATTTTCACTGATGGAAATTTTTTTGTTTTTTTCAATGGCTACAAATTGGCACGGAGAACAAAGCCACAAGGATCACAAGGCACAGAGGAAGGAGTCAGAGATTCAGGGATTTAGCAGCTGTTAAGGAACCTACCTCAAGTGAAAGAAGCATGCAGGGCCAAAGGGGAGACACTCACCTGAGCTGGGGGTACCGGGAGAGGAAGGGAAAGGAAGAAAGGAGCCATTTGGTAGCTGTAACTAATTCTTGCTAATTAAGAGATAAACTCAGTTGTTTCTCCTTGCTGAAGGGGTACACAATGTAAACTTAAGTTCTGGTACCCTGGGACAAAACTTCTTTCCTCCTACTCTAGTTAAGTATCTGCAAGTTGCCTGAATCTATTTTTGCATTCTTCCCTACTCCCCCTAAAGAAACAATAACATTTAAGAAGTGTTCTTTTTTCAGAGGGATGTATTTTATTTTAAATCTGAGACCAATTAGGAAGAAAAAAAGGTAATAGAATGCTTGTAAATGCAATCACTGGGATCCTTTCAAAACCTTCTTCAATCAGCAGAAATGTATCTCAGAGTACACTAGGAGAAAAGGCAGAGTTGCCCATTGGTAGTTTCTCTTCTTGAGCGGGTAATACCAATAAAAATGCATGAGAATGAGGATCATGCCAGGTACTCTCTAACCTATGAAATGCAAATACAACCCTTTCCAGCAGCAATCCCAACTGTGAGCAATAGTCTTGAAGTGGAAAAAGGAACCAGCTGGTAAACAATGTTTCCTAAACCGAGAAGAGTAATAAAGGGAAAGAAGAAAAGAAGTCCTTAGGTTGTTTAAAAAAAAAAAAAAAAAAAAAGTAACCAGAAAACCCAACTGTCATATCTCAAGATTTTTTAAAATTAATTTCCCCCCCTCAAAGCTGGCTTGGAGGAAGGGAGAAGGAATAAGTCAATCAACCATCCCAATTCAAAGATAAACCAAGAGTTGGACGTAGGCTAAGGAATCAATGAACTGATGGAAAGAATACATCAACTCCAGAGAAAGGAAAAATCATGAAATCATAACTCAAAGGCTGTTAGACACAGAAGGAATCTTAAGGCTCGTCTAGTCTAGTGCCCTCACTTTATGAATGAGGAGACTGAGATCCTAAGAAATTATTTAATGTGTCCAGGATCACATAGTTAAGTGGAAGAATCCAGATTTAAAGATCTGAATCTATATCCAATGTTCCTTCCACTATATCATTCTGCTCCTCTCACCCCCTTGATAGTTTTGTTTAAATTTCAACCACTGGTTTGATGAACCAAAGATTTAAAGCTTAAAAAGACCTTCCTATAAATCCTACATATAGGATCTACCTACCTTTGGTCCTCATGCCCAAAACTGAGTAGA
Organism: Antechinus flavipes; assembly: GCF_016432865.1. Taxonomy (NCBI): domain Eukaryota; kingdom Metazoa; phylum Chordata; class Mammalia; order Dasyuromorphia; family Dasyuridae; genus Antechinus; species Antechinus flavipes. The sequence continues at coordinate 116,181,025 of NC_067401.1, read as the reverse complement.
ATTTTGAAGAAGGGCAGGCAGTACCTCTCAATCAAGTAGCTTTCCCTACCTAGTAACTAACTTCCATTCTCAGCCATTAGAATATCTGGAATTTCCCACAGTTCCTTGTAGTAAGCATAGTGACTGAAATAAATGGATTTCAATTGGAAGGTGCCATGTCACACTAACATTGTCATTATCAAAGAAAATTTGGAAATCATTGTTTCCAAAGACATGTGTAAACCCCTCCCCTTCCCAAGGCAGCCCATATTGCCAGAAAACACATGACCAGAAAAAAGGAGACAAACTAGTCACCTAGAGAGGATGAAGGACAATCAATAGCCTGTGCACTCCATTAGTGTCCACACAGTGCCAACAGGGGAGCACTCGAATGTTGGGTGGATTTCCTGTATCAGATTTATGGAAGAACCTATACAAGATGAATAAGAATGGATGAGTATGAAAAGGGATGAACTGGGGCTAGATAGAACCAGCTCAGGGCCTCCAAGCGTTAATTTTCACTGTGAGCATTTTCCCTTAGGAATCTGGCAAATACTACAAATTGGGAGTTGATTTATTATTTTGATGATTGCCTAGACTTAAAAAAGTAATGAGAAAGTGGTAAATGCCATGTTTAACAACATTTATCAGCACAGTCCTGGCCACCTGGTTTAGCTGTGATGGAGCTGAAGTGAAGGGATTATTCAATGTTCTGCCTGTATTTAAATGTAGGGGGGGAAAAAAAGGGGACCATCTAGGTGGCACAGTGCATAGAGCACCAGCCCTGAAGTCAGGAGGACCTGAATTCAAATCCAGCCTCAGACACTTAACACTTCCTGGCTGTGTGACCCTGGGCAAGTCACTTAACCCAATTGCCTCAGGGGGAAAAAAAAAAAAAGGCAAAATCTGTATCACTGGAAAGGCCACAGTGGTGAGATTACAGATCCACCAGAGTACTGAAGAGTTAAAAAACATTTCCACCTATTCATGCAGAGCTCACTGGTGCCTGACACCTCACTGGGATGGAAAGATCCATAGTAGCAATGAAAGGGGAAGAGTCCCTCCCTCTCCTTCCCCTAATGATGGACCTCATTCTTGCCCTTATTTAGATTCATCCCAGGTTACACTGCAAGTTCCAGAAGCAAGTCCAGAAATTCACTGCTAGAGCAGCTACATGGGTTCCACTGAGGATGGGTGGAGATGGGGCTATCACAGCTCAGAAGATGAACGTTTAGCTGAGGATAAGTCATAGTGCCAATAGCAACTCAAGCCAAATTAAGGAAGAGGGAGAGGGGAAAGGATAAGGAGACAGAGAAAGAAAAAAAGGAAATGCAAAGGCGGCACCACCGTAATCAACCAGACTGCCAGGAGCAAGCCAAGTCCCTGGCTTGTGGTTCCCTACTCCACTCTTTGTTGGACGACCAGAGCTTCCAGGGCCTCCTCGCCCTGGAGGCACCGAGGGTTAGCCCATGATTCTAAGCATGTTCTGTAGCCCACACAAATTTGGACTCAATGACCAACACTACACTTTACGAGGGCCACGCCAGAGCATAAACACATTGCTTTCCAAAATGTCATTAATGCGGACAAGTGGATAGATTCTTGACCACACCATGACTTGTCAAGGAACTTCTTCCAAAATAGTTTCTGCTAAGGCCCCTGGAAGCATTTTCTAAAACACAAATAGCTTCTTGTGTCTTTACCCTTTGCCACATTCTGTTGAAAAGAAGCCACTTTCCCCAAAGCTTCAGTGTGAAATCACAGCACTGCTCTTTCTCTGCTCTGTTTGTCCCCCTCCTGAGGCAGCAGGGGGGGTCTGTCCCCAGGTCTATCTCTAAAGAGATTTTCCAGAGGGTTTTAGTGCTAGGACTTCCCAGAGTGTGATCTTGAGAAAAATCATGAAACTATCCATTTTGTGGTATATGAATAAAATGGGAAATGGGCAATTGTGAGTATGATCTACACTTATAAGAAGGGTAGTTAGGTAGCACAGGATAGAATGCTGGGTCTCGTCAGGAAGAGCTGAATTTAAATGTTGTCTCAGACATAGAATAGCTGTGTTGACTTTTGAGTATGCCTCAGTTTCTTCATCCGTAAGATGGGGATGACAATAGCAGCAACCTTGCAAGGTTGTTGGGAGCATCTAATGAGATAAAATTTGTAAAAGATTTACCACAGTGCCTGGAATATAGTAGGCACTATATAAATTTTAGCTATTATTATTATTGTTGTGGGTTTTTTCCAGAAGGACCCATGGTCCCCGAGACCAGAATTCTTCATTTACCAACCAAGAAGGATACCAGAATCTATAATAAAAGTTAAGAACAATGAACACATAGAAAAATAGCCTAGGAGAAAAATAAAAAGGTTTCTATAAGGGGAAATCATGCTTGAATTCTTTATTGGCGTATCCTGAGAGATTGTATATGAATGTGGACAAAAGGGAACTAGTGTACATAATAGATTTAGATTTTATAAAATACTTTGATCATGTTTCACATTAATGGTTCTTTGAAAAAAAAAATTCACTACAGGACTTGGGGAAGAGCTTTCAAAGAACCATAGAATATTAACATTAGAAGAGATCTTACAGATCATTTAGTTCAAAGCTTTGTTTATTTGTCCTAGGTCACCTAAATGCCAAGTAGAAGAATGAGAATGTTATCCCAAATCTTTTAACTCTTTTCATAGGATGGCAGATTTAGAGCTGGAAGGGAAATTCTCCCTTCTTCATTTTACAACTGAGGAAACTGAGGCTTAGAGAGATTCGGTTACTTAGCTGGAATGACTAAACTGAAGAGATATCCAGATGTTCCAATTCCAAATCCAGCCCACTTTTTCATTATACCACAGTTTTGCCAATGATAAGGAACTGAGTTAAGTGTTTCCTCTCAAGTCAGCCCCTACCAGGCTGCCAAAAGGATATTCCTGGGGCTTAGGGTATAGATCTGATTTGTCACACATCCTATCCACCTCTACCCCATTTAGAAAAGCCTCCAGTGGCTCTCTATTGTTTGCTGGGAACAAAAACAGATACTTCTTTGTCAGGTATTGAAAGCCCACCTCCACTTGGGTCCAATCTCCCCTTCTAGGCTAATTCTATATTATTATTCCTCCTTCTTCATGCTTTCTATGATCTAGCCAAAGTGGTCTTTTGGCTGTTCCTCAAACATGACATCCCATCTCCATCATTTCCCACTAGGCTGCTTTCCTGGAGTTCATGCTCTCAAGAAAACTCGTCATTCTGTAAGATGAAATCAACTTTGTAAATCTCACCTTCTCAGATCCTCACTCTCCCCAGCTGCAAGACTTCATCTTGGCCCAATGCTGGGTAACCTCCCCAACTTTCTGCTTCTTTCTCTGTGTTCCCTTAGTCCCTTTAAATTGTGAGTTCCTTGAGAGCAGGGTTGTTATGCAATCCCAGCACTTCACACAGTACCTGGTATACAGTAGGTGATTAATAAACATATCTACATATCTTGACTCTGACCCTTTAATTGCTGTGCCTTTGAAAGCAGGATAGTGATAAAGAGTGCTGGGCCTGGAATCTGAAAGATCTGAGTTCAAATTTGTCCCCAGATATGTATTAGCTGTATGATTTTGGGCCAGTCACAATCTCTGTGTGCTTTAGTTTTCTCAAATGTAAAATGAGGATAGTAGCAACTATTTCCCAGGGTCATTGTTATGGATCAAATGAGTCAATATTGGTAAAGTACTTAGTACAATGCTTGATAAATTTCCCTCCTCTGCATCAGTCCTCTAGCCACTGTTTTGCACAGATGTCCTCCATAACTAGAGTACACACTTATCAACTATTTTGAGGAAGCTGTACTCAAGTACTATCTTCCACAGGGGTCTTTCTTGATCTCCCCAGCTGCAGGCACCATGCTCCCTAGCAATAACTTTATTTTTCCTTTGTATATATTTATGATTAATGTTGTATTCTTCTTGAAGACAGGAGTATGTCACTGAAAGAGTTTCTTGAGAATACGAACCATGTCTTAAAATGAACTTCATATCTTCTTTAGTAGGCAGCATAATGTGACACGCACAATGAGTGCTTAATAAATAGAAGTCATAAAGAATCAGATATGAGTGAAATAAATGAAACAGATCAAGATAGAAAGGTGTTTCCTGGGTACTAGTACTCATACATGTCTCCTTCTGAATCTCCTTAAATAATCAAGGAATGTAAAATGAAATGGTTGAATTTGCAAATGACATCAAGATCCAAGTCAATCTGTATAAACTTCAAGGAGATCTCACTAAGCTCTATTTGGGGGGAGGGGTCAGAAAAGTTGACAGGAGATTCCCATGTAAGAACAAAGAGGTTAAAAAAAAATTGGGTACAGTGGAAAGGACACTTGCTTTCATGTTTGAGGACTTGGATCCAAATCCCACCCCAACCCTACGTGGGTTAGTCACTTAGCTTCATCCTATTTTGGCACTCATCTGGTCCTAGGGTCTCAACCCCAGGTGCAGTGTGACTCACCTACCTCATGACCCTGAAGACATAAGAAATCATCATCACTTCACTAGGCATGAGCTACAGCCCTGAGGCCCCAGAGTAGATCCAGAATCTAGTGAGGAAGTGAGGAGCATGGGAAAGGGAGTGGTAGCACTAGGGAAAGTTCTGTTCAACTTGCTCATTTTTATAACTATCTCCAAAATGCTTTAGTTTCTGACTTTAAAAAAGAAAAAAAAACAATTGGACTAATTGAACTGAGAGTTCTCCTTTAAACTTCAGATCTAGGAGCCTGGAATCAAACCATCCCACCAAGTGGTGGAATATCAACTATCAGTTAAGGTTCCTCAAAGAGAGGGGAATCACTATAGATTGTTCCTTTGTCTCTAGACTAAACTAAGAAACTGAGGCTTAGAGAGATTAGGCTACTTAGCTGAAGTGACTAAGCGGAAGAGATATCCAGATGTTCCAACTCCAAATCCTGCTCACTTTTTCACTATACCACAGTTTTACCAATGATAAAGAACTGAGTTAAATGTCTCCCTTCTTCAAGTCAGTCTCTACCAGGCTGCCAAAAGAATATTCCTGTGGCTTAAGGTATAGATCTGACTTGTCACACCTCCCACCCACCTCCACCCCATTTAGAGAAGGCCTCACTTGGCCAGATTTGACATTAGAGAAATGGATGAAAATAAAAGAGCAAAGATTCCTTCTTCTGCCTGGTACAAAACCAATGCTTAGGTATCTAAGACTACTTCCTTTGGTTTGAACTGGTCACTCCATACCAAGCAAGATGGAGGAACTGAAAGAGGACTAGAAAAAATCAAGTAAATGAATTATGGAGGCATGAGTTACAGGAACTGGGGCTGCTCAAACTAAAATACTTTCAAACTCTTCTCTGTGGGAAGATGAAGATGAAAGGAGATGAGAGGAAAAGTATATGGTCAAACTTGACAAAATCATACATGATGTAGAGTCTACCCCTTGAAGTAATCCAGTTTCACTGGGGCATAGAATTTGAGAAAAGGATTAGCATGACAAAATTCAGGGAGGTAGAGTGGCAATAGATTGTGGAGGCCAGGCTAGACCGAACTTGAAAGATAAGATAAAAGGAAGTCACTAAAAGGGAAAGACAGCCAGATAAATCTATTCAAATCTATTCATAAGGAAGATTAGTCTAACAACAGGATGAATGGGAGTGGGGTAAGGGCAGGGTGCAGGTGAGAAGTGAAGGCAAGAAGACATATTAGGAGAGTCTAGTGGATAGAACCTGCATTACCTTGGATCCCCTCTTAGAGATAAAATTGCAAGTAGGGCAATTTTTACATTCTCACACAAAATGATTTTAATCTTGTAAATGTGTGTTTAAGCTTTCATAGTCTAAGAGGATATGCATTCAAGGACGGCCCAGAAGGATTGTAGGATCATAGTATTTAGAGATGCAAGAGAAGTTAGACATCATCTAGTCCAATCCCTTTATCTCAGTTAAGGGTTCTCCTATACCAGATTGCTTAGAAATGTTGCATTTCCCATTGGAGTCAAGATTTCAGTGGACTGAAATCCAACTGATGAATCTTTTACAGAACCAAAATATCAGGAAAAGGAAATATTTCTTGTAACAACATCAAGAACTAATCATAAGTGATTTTCTCATGGCCATTCACATCTCTGAGGGAGAGCATACTCACCTGCTCCAGACCCTGGCTTGGATCCTCCTTTCTGACCTATTTCTTTTTCTTTTTCTTTCTTTATTTTTTTTAAACAACTTTTTATTGACAGAACCCACGCCAGGGTAATTTTTTTACGACATTATCCCTTGCACTCACTTCTGTTCTAATTTTTCCCCTCCCTCCCTCCACCCCCTCCCCCAGATGGCAAGCAATCCTATACATGTTAAATAGGTTACACTATATCCTAGATACAATATATATGTGCAGAGCCGAACAGTTCTCTTGTTGCACAGGGAGAATTGGATTCAGAAGGTATAAATAATCCGGGAAGAAAAACAAAAATGCAAGCAGTTTATATTCATTTCCCAGTGTTCTTTCTTTGGGTGTAGCCACTTCTGTCCATCATTTATCAATTGAAACTGATTAGATCTCTTTATCGAAGAGATCCACTTCCATCAGAATACATCCTCAAACAGTATCGTTGTTGCGGTATATAATGATCTCCTGGTTCTGCTCATTTCACTCAGCATCAGTTCATGTAAGTCTCGCCAGTCCTCTCTGTATTCATCCTGCTGGTCATTCCTTACAGAACAATAATATTCCATAACGTTCATATACCACAATTTACCCAGCCATTCTCCAATTGATGGGCATCCATTCATTTTCCAGTTTCTGGCCACTACAAACAGGGCTGCCACAAACATTTTGGCACATACAGGTCCCTTTCCCTTCTTTAGTATCTCTTTGGGGTATAAGCCCAGTCTTTCTGACCTATTTCGACAACACACAACATTCGCTTTCTGCAGCTTACACCCCAGCTTGGCTTGGCTCCAAACACAGTATTTCACTGGGCAAGAATTACTACAGCCTCTTTTTTCCTTTCACTTTTCATTTTCCTATGGGCTTTCATTAAATGTTTCCTCAATCCATGATGTGCAAAGACTTTTGTTAATGTCTCCTATTCTCAAGCTAACTAGAAATCAATCTAGTGGTTGCCACAGTTGCCACAAAGGCTCCACAAAGTTGCCTTCGTAGCTGGTTGAAGGCTGTTCACCCAGGACATCCTTGGTGCCTTGCCAAAAAATCCCAGAAATATTTTATTTCAAAAACAACCCAATAGGCCCACTTAAAGAGACGCCTGGACAGATTCAGTTTACCATAATTTGGACAAAACAAACCATAAGGAGCCAGCTGGTCATGGTAGAAACTTAAAAAAAAAGTTTGCTGATTTTGTCCTTCAAAGTATTGGAAGGAAATTCTGCCTATGGCCACTCAGCTCTTGATTCTCCCTTATCTAATGTTCAACAACAGAGTCGGGTCTGGGGTAAACCACCTAAAGAGCAATAAGCAGGGAAGTGTGGCTGTAATGAAATAACAAAAATTCATAATAATTTTTAATAGAAATATACATGTATTCAAGGGCAAAAAATTCTTGCTACAGATGTGCATATATACATATATATATGTGTGTGTATATATATGTGTACACATACATGCACATATATATTATAATATGCCCTTTTTGTTGCATTTATCTTTATATTACATCCATTTCTGGGAAGTTCTCTCTTCCCTACTTCTACCCCAAAACTGAACCTTACCCTTGGGGAAAGAAAAGCAATTAAATAAAGACATCTGATACAATGACCCCTATCTAAAAACATTACACAACATTCTCTCTCTTGGTATCCTGGTCTTTCTTCTACAACAGGAGAGATCTCCTTTTTAATTCTCTAGGAATTTTACTGGTTTTCCAGTTTTTCAGATTATGAATTTCTCTTAGTGATTTTCTCCCCTTTACAATGTTATAGTTATTTGATAGGATTTGGGGTTTTTTTTTGGGGGGGCAGTTGCTTCTATTTAGTTCACTTTACATCAGATCTTACAAATCTCCTCATGTTTCTCTAAATTACTAGTATTCATAATTTCTTAGAACATAAAACTATTCTTTTATATTTCCACAGCTTTTTCAGTCATCCCCTAATTGATAGGTACCCACTTGGAAGTATTTAGTTTGTAATCAAACCACAGAAAAAATCAAGGCAGCTAAATGGCACAGTGCAAATCCAGCCCCTAACATCTAATAGCTGTGTGAGGTTGGGCAAGTCACTTATGCTCAGTTTGTCTTAGTTTTCCCAGCAGTGAAATGGCAATAATAGTAGCATCTTCATGGGGTTGTTGTGAGATCAAGGAGATAATATTTGTAAAGTGCTTAGAATAATGCCTAGAATAAATGCTTATTCCCTTTCCCTCCTCTTTCTCATAGACTAACATAAAGGGAGTACAATTGTGAAACACTTTCTGAGGTACTCAAACACTATGGCCTGGCTTCTCTAGAGAACAGAGTTTTATGATCACCCCACCTAAGAACTGAATATGAAAAAGAACACTCGTCCAGAAAAGTTAGGAGGGAAGCTATGAGGATATACTATGCCAAAAGCACATAGAGGCTAGACGATTAGCATTTGTGAGGGAAAGAGGGATATAGGGGTGGGACAGAAAGTATTAAGGATAGAGAACTAGATATAAATATAGGAAGACCCGTGTTTATATTCTACCTCAGACACTTAGTAGCTATAGAATCACTCATTCTTTATTTGTAAAATGGGGATAATAATCTACTTCCCAGGTTTGTTGTGGGAATCAAATAAGATAATATATGTAAAATACTTTGTCAACCTAAATGTGAATTACATCATCATCATCATCATCATCATCATCATCATCATCATCATCATCATCATCATCATCGAGAGATCAGATTGTCTAAGTTTGTATGGATTGAGAAGACAAACATATATATGAAGAATAGGTATGGGAATGTGTGTTTCTCAGCTGTTATCTTAGGTTCTCTCTAGCCTCAGCATGAGTAATTTTAAGATACAGGAATTGATTAAGATGACCAAGGAAGAGCCCTTCCATTTCTAACATGTTACAGCTATTTTGTTAAGATCCAGGCCAATATTATACAGATTGGGATACAATAAAGAAAAACATATTCAAATAATGTTTCATCATTAGCATCTCCAGGTATATGTAATAAGCAATAATAATGCCAATAAATCCTTAGAAAGACCATCCCACAGGAGTTTATGCTTTGTCTAGGTCCAATTCCTCTGGTGTACAGATTCCCAATTCACTTCAAGTTGATTCACTTTCTGGATAATATGTGAATATATTACCTTACGAGGTCCAACTTAAACTGTTTTTAACAAAATCATCTAATAGTCTGCATGCCCTCAAAATAGCATTGATGATTTTAGTTTCCAGAACTAGGTCATAGTCAACAAGTGTGTTCATTCCTTTACATAATTGAGTACTGAATTCCTCATCTGCCTCGGGATCCATGGGAATAGTGGCGAATTGACTAGCAGTGAGGTAGGGTAAGGAAGGAAGAGAGGGAAAGGGAATCAGAAAGGGAATGGGTAGGAAGAGAAGGCTGCTTCCATTTGCGGAGTCCAACTGCGGCCAAGGTGGAACAGTAGTGGAGAATGGTGACCAGTACGGTTATCGCAAAGAAAGGCTAAGTGATGGACAGAATAACTGACCAGTCAAAAGAAAGATTGGGGAATTTTGAACATTTATATTATGAACATTTATGATTAGGCATGAGAGATCATTCCATCAGAAATGCAAAGATGACTCTGAGATTTTGAGTCTTGGTGATTGGATAGTTCTGTAATACCTTCCACAGAAATAAAAAAGAAAGATGGGTAAAATTTGGGGAAGAAAATGATGGATTTGTTTTGGGGCATCTTGAATGAAGTATTCATGAGGCATCAGGTGGTGATATTCAATTGGCAGCTGGAAAAGAGAAATTAGAAATTTAGATTCTTGAGTCATGGGCACTGAGATGGGAATGAATGATATTTCCAAAGGATAGTACAGAGAGTAATTGAGAGGTCTTCCTGTCTGAGGACAGGATCCTGGAGGACACACTTTAGTAGGCCATAGGAAGATGAGAAGTCAGAGAAGGAGACAGAGAGGTAGACAGAAAGATAGGAATAGAACCATGCAATCATATATCATGGAAATCAAGAAAAATCTTTCTTTATTCCTCTACTTAGTAATGACCTATTTCAGATCTCATTGTTAATCAATCAAAAAGCATTAACTAAATGTTTATTCTGTTCCAGGCACTATAGCACTTTGCTTTGTACCTCTCTCATGCAGATGAGGAACACCCACTTTAAAAAGCTAGAAAGGTGATAGGCAAAAGAGATTAAAGAGAGGTCAGGGAGATGCAAGGAGAACCGCAAGAGTCTAAAAGTATGCAACAGTGTCCAAAAGGAATGGTTGGACAACAGTATAAAATGCTGCAGATAACTTTGGTGGTATTGGGGAGAATAGAAATTGGGTGCTAGCTTAAAGTAGTAGGCCTAGGGGAACTTTTTTTTTCCTTAAAGGGCAGGGGCATGTTAGTAAGTTGAAAATCAGAAGCCGGCAGAAAGGAGAAATTAAATATATATGAAAAAGGAAATGACTTTTAAAACAAAGTCATGGGCAGATGGGAAGACCAAGATACAGGTGAAGGGTTAATCTTGGAAAGGAAGACTTCCTTTTCTATAATACTGAAGAGAAGAAAGAGATTAGTGATGAGAAAGTGGTATGGAGGAAGAGGGTCAAAGGAACTTCAGATTGGATGGCTTAAAAATAAAGTAGTAAATGAAGTTCAGGAGCAGCAAGCTGGCACAGTGAATAGAGAAGTAGGCTTGGATTCTGGAAGTCCTAAGTTCAAATCCTGCCTCAGTCATTTACTAGCTATGTGACTTGAGCCAAGTAAATTAACCTTTCAGACTCACATTTCCTCATTTATAAAATGGGGATAATAGTAGCTACTTTACAGGGCAATTGCCAACCATAATTTCAGAGGACTCATGATGAAGCATATTATCTACTTCCTGACACAGGTGATGGATTCATAAAGCAGATTAAATTTTAAAAATTATAAAATGCTTTGAAAATCTTAAAATGGTATATAAATATAAGCTGTTTTTTTGTTTGTTTTATTGAAAGTGAAGAGGGAGAAATGCCTTTGAGAACTTGAAGAAAGTTTGGAATGGTCAATGTGGGATATATGATAGCTAACAAATAAGAAATAATAACATAAATTCTACCAGAAGAGGACTGATAGACTCTGAGGGTTTGGGAGTAGAGTTGGAATGCTGGTGAAAAGTAATTAGGAAACCATAGGTCAGAGATGAGGGTAGATGAACAAATTAGGAGGAATAAAGGATTGAAAGAGTTGGAAAGGCAGGACACTAAAATTGGGAAGTTGAAGATCTTTGAGGTTAAAAACCATTTTTAGTAATGGTGAAATTTAAGGTGTGAACAGCCCAGTGAGAAGGTGATAAGAGTTGAAACATTCAAGCAAACGTGAGGACAAATTATTAATGGACATTGTGATTTATGAAGATGATGGACCACATGAATGGGAAGACTGTCAGTTAGGGACCAAAGTCACTGATAAAAGTAATTGTATCCTAGAGGTCAACAGACAACAATGGCAAGACTCAATGGAGGATGGTCTATTTCGATGGTACAAATTTCAAAGAAGGACAGTTTTGTTGAGTTATGGTGGCAAAGCAAAGATCTAGAAATAGCAAGAATAAATAAGGAGTATTCTGAGTACTCCATATACAATCATAGTTTCTTTCCCTGGCTTGACTCAAAGGTGGAACTGGGTTAGTGAAGTGAGTTAGTGAAGAGAACTCTTCCTGACATAGACCTCCATGACACCAATTGGTTGGCTTGTTTAGTTTGTTGTGAAAATGTTTCAATTAGTAAGAGGTTAGAAACAAAAAGGAAGCATTCAAAGGTAAAAGGGTTTACTTGCAAAGCAGCAATCAAGAGGTCAACAATAGGCCAGAAATGGGTTAAGATAAAAATGTACAAATTATTCATAACAGTTCTTTTTTTTTTTTAGACAAAGAATTAAAAACTGAAGGAGTGCCCATCAATTGCGGAATGGTTAAGATATGTTAATTGAGGGAAAACTATTGTGGTGTAAGAAATAATAAAGGGAATAAGTTTCAGAGACTTATATGAATTGATGCAGAATGAAGTAAATGATACCAGGAGAACAATTAATATAATTATAACAACACTGTAAAGATAAACAACTTTGAAAGATTCAGGAAGTCTGGTCAAAACAATGACCCATCATGGTTTCAGAGAACTCATAGTGAACAATACTACCTACTTCCTGACAGAGACTCATAATACAGATTAAGATAAAGTTTATTTGGACATGGCTAACGTGGGAATTTATTTTGCTTGAATATACTTGTTTGTCACAGATTTGTTTCTTACTTTCTTAATGGAGGGAGGAGGAGGAAGGGAATGCAGATTTTCATTGAAAGAAATAAAATTTAATTTAAAAATAAGATAAAGCATGGATCACTATTGAAAGAGTGATGGAATATGAAGAACAAAACAGAAAAACATGGTTTAAGATTAGGTGAGAGTTTAAGCAACCTGATATCTAAAAAAGTTTACTCATACAAACGGGTAAATTGACAATTTGACTTGCTCCACTGGGTCACTATATCGGTGTCTATTTGGGACTAGCCCAACACCCCGCCTTTTCTTCTGAACTAATTTCAGCTGTGGACAGCTCCCTCTCCTAGACTTTCTGGCATGGGAAACAGCTGTGTTTGTGTAACACTGGAGACCCTAAGTCCTGTGAGATAAGGGGGGGAGAGGGGGAAGTCAGCCAGGAGAAGATGTCCAAAGGTATGGAATTCACAAGAGAAAGCCAGGTTTCAGTTAATTAAATAAAGTGAATGGAGTATAAAAGGAGGAGATATAGTCCAGGACAACTAACCTGCCAAGGCCTGAGAGTCTCCATGACGCCATCACCATTCAATAATAGGGATCTCTCTGGGCAATATGGTAGCACCTAAAAGGAGGCCTGAGCATTTCTGAAGTGCCAGTCAACACTCCTGAAAATGCTACTGTGATCAGCCTTGGATGTCTCCCTTACATACTGTGTGTTACCAGCCACAGTTGCTTCTTTTCTCTCCATTTCCTGATGTAACGGGACTCTGAAACATGCCTTACCATTGGAACTTTGGCCCTATCTGCTGGAACAAGCAAAATGTCATGGAAGGTTCCTTTCATATTTGTCTCCAGGCTTTCCTTGGTTGCTCTCTGACTACAGAGGAGTGTGTGCGTGAGGACACTGTTTATTAAAGCCTTTGTGCAATTTACAAATTGAAACAAATAATGGTGGAGACATTTGCAACTATGGAAAAAGCATGTTTACAAAGTGGAAGAAAACAGACTAAATAGGCTTAGATTACAGCAAATTTCTAACACGGCATGAAATGAACTCCACACAAAAACAGAAGGAGCAAATGGGCTGTTGAGTCATATTTGTTGCAGCAATTAGATCTTTTATAAGGATCACCCACTCAGTGTGCCAGCCTTGGAAAATTGCATGTGCATGCAAGGCCCTCCCAGACACTCCTGAGAATCCTAGACAGGGAAAAACTTTTCCTAGGCTTCTGGTTTCACCTCTTAGGCCCACAGATAGTTTCTCTAGGGCCCCATCTTAGTTTAGTGTTAAATCATTCAAACCCCAGGTGCTTCCCACACTTTCCTTTGGAAACTATTCCCTGTCTCAAACCTTTTACCATGAGGAAATAGGCAGCTTGAGTTACCCTGAAAGGAGGCCATGGCAAACTCCAGCGTCTTATTAAAAGTTCTGTATCCAGAAACAGAAGAACAATATACACAATGACTAAACAATAAAAGTGAAAAGAACACTAGAAAGGAGCCAAATTCTGAGTAATTGAAAAACCAATAATGGTCTTAGAGAAGGGATAATGAAATATACCTTCTTACAACAGAGAGGCAGGTGACTACAAGGGCAGGGTTTTCATACATTGTCAGATCCAGTCCCTATATTCATTGGTTGTTTTCAGATAAACTTTTTCCCTTTGTTACATAGTTTCCTTGTTCAGATCTCTGTGTGTGTGTGTGTGTGTGTGTGTGTGTGCATGTGTGTGCACGTGTGTGTATGTGCGCATATGCATTGCATGATGTGTGTGTGTGTATATGCAAACATCTGTGCATCAGTGTATGTGGGTGTATGTAGAGATATCCAGAAATGACTGTGATATAACAAAAAAGTATCAGTACAACTTATTTTTAGGAAAACAAACAGAAAATACAATAAAAGTCCTGTGTCTTTCAGATTTCCCACAAATAAGGATAGGATGACTTTCAGTGCAGGAGTTCGCTTAATGTAGCTGAACATGCTTTGAAATCTTTGAGATTCAGGGAAAGGAGAGAATGTATTTTAGCTATTCATATTCTTTTAATATTGAGTCCCATTCCTAGCACTAAAATTGTAGCAAACTATCTTAATGACTAGGCAACAAGGAACTAACAACCTACACCAAAATTCTCCATTTCTGACAAAGGATACTTTCCTAGTCCCCTCTCTTCTCCTCCTCCTCAACAAACACATGGCCTAAATATTTATATATATCTAGAATTTACTTATCTATGTTTTATATTTGTCTAGTGGAAGGTAAAATCCTTTAAGTCTGGACTTTTTTGTTACTATCCTTATATGCCCAGCACCTAGCATAGTCCTTTGCCCAACTGTAGGCATTTAATAAAATGTTTTGAATTATAAGCACTCACTCTTTAAACAATAACCACACCATTACCCTGTTAGTCTAGCGAATACCATAGAGGATCTGGCCTAAAACAGACATAAACTTGGTGAACATCATGGCACGATTTGTTTTGTCCAAGAGCAAGGCTTGGCTGGACATCACCATCTCACTTGAGTAGATGCTGCCTCTATCAGGGCACGTCATAACCCCACCATATCTTCTTACCCTATGTAACTTCTGTGCATGTCCTTCACATAAATTTTCCATGCATCATTTGCCCCGTACTCATGAGGCCTTCTAGTTATTTTAATCTCTCATAGGAACCAGTGCTATCCATTAGCCATCATTCTGTTTTTCTTCACTCTTGCGACACAATTTATCTTGTTTTCTGGTCCATGTTCTCCAAGGTCTTTTACAGCATTTATTAAACACAAGTCAATAACCAATGGAAAAACATCAGTTCATAATTCCTAAAAGACAAATATTAATAATAACATCATAGGTAACATCTTAAAGATTTTTTTGGCTAATTCAATTCAATTTAATTCAACAAGAGTTTATTAAGTAAAAATTATATGTTGGGTACTTTTCACTGTTGATAACAAAGACAAATGAAAAGATCCCTGACCTCAAAAAGCTTATATTCTACTGAGGGGACAAAATACATAAATAGACAAGCAAATACAAGGTAACTTCAGAAAGGAGAGAGCATGACAATTAAAAGCAAAGGTGAGTTTTGCCTGGATCACTTATGGTAGTATACTTCATAGTCACAGTAAAAGAGATCAGACTTTATTTTTAAAAATAAATTGCTTTTAGCATCTATTCTTTCTATATCAATATATTTCCTATTATATCCCTTTCCCCCAACGAAAGAACTGTTACTTATAACAAAGAATAGGAGAAAAAAAAGCTCAGAAAAATTAACCAACTTAGGAAAATGTCTGACAAGCTACAGTGTTCCACATTTACAGTCCTCACACCTCTGCAAAGAAAATGAGGTAGCACATTTTCATACTTTTTCTTTGGGGCCAAGTTTGGTCATTAAAGAGAAGTTACATTTTAATAATCCTACAAGAACAGGAAAGCCCCAAATGTAAGGGACATCATTTTCAGTGATATCCATAATAAGTTCGAATATGCCCAGCACAGCATCAAATACACTTGGCAGTTTTTACTTGATGGAAGGAAATCTTGATGGGTTTCTACGGAGCAAGTTTGAAGTTTATTCCTATATTAAATGAGCTTGTTTTCACTAACCACAAAATTTGGGCATGAATTGGCAATCCTTATTTAAAATCAACATGAACTGTGGCCAAGGAGGCAGAGTAGAACCAGGCCTGCAGAAGCAGGATTTTGGTCTCAAATATCTTCCAAAGAAAATTATCTTCATCCTTTTTTTTTTTTTTTTCTTCTAAAAACACTGATCCTTAAAAGAAAAAAACAAACAAACAAAAAAACACCACCACTACCAAATCACAGAACTAAAAATTCTATGAGGCAAAAATTAAGTGCTCTACCTCCAGAAAGTTGAACATAATTTGACAAATATCTAGTGTATTCCAAGAGGAAAAGGAGAAATGGCCTTTATAATGACCCCCTATAATATGTAAAAGTGTACTGTTTTTGAAGTCAGAAGGCCCCAATGCAAAATGCTGGATGCATGTGTACAAGCCTCATGACCTTGGGCAAGTCATTTAATTATTATTTCCTTATTTGGAAAATGGACAGGACCATACCAAACTCTCAGAACTTCCCTCATTGGGTTAGTGCAAGGGATGCATTTTGAAAACTACAAAGCAATATATAATTGTGAGCTATTACTCCAGGCACAATGCTCCCAGAGACAAGGAGCTCCTTCCTACCATGGCAATTTAAGTGCATTAGCTCTTTACATGGAAGAAAAACTGCTTCTAACATAAATGCTACTATATTGGAAGCCTGATCTTAAATGTTCTCTTAGCTCTCTCTTTGCCAGCATAAATAATCTCAATTCCTTAAGCTATTTCTCCTGGATTCTATTTGTCAAGCCTTAAAAAAAAAAAAGAAAAAAAAAAAGAAATACTGACAATTTATATGATTTGAAAGCCACATTTACAATCAACATTAACCAAAAGAGCCATATGACACTGCATGCTCTATATAATAACGACCAACATTTACATCCCACCAGAAGAGTTACAAAGTACTTTGTATACATGGTCTCACTTGAACCTCACTACTACCCTATGACTTAGGTATCTCTAGGTTCATTTTATGGATGAGGAAACTGAATATTAGAGGTGTCAAGTCACTTGCCCAGGATCTTACAGCTATTACCTTGCTCAGGATCTTACAGACCTCTCTCAGCTGTAAGTCCAGAACTCTATCCACTGCTCCATACTAT
Source organism: Antechinus flavipes (assembly GCF_016432865.1). NCBI lineage: Eukaryota > Metazoa > Chordata > Mammalia > Dasyuromorphia > Dasyuridae > Antechinus > Antechinus flavipes. The sequence goes on along the minus strand of NC_067401.1, from coordinate 116,163,895 downwards.
TTTCCTGCAAACACAATCTAGTATGAACTAATAGTCTAACACCAAAATGAGAGATGCTGAAAAGCCACAGCCTGCCTATGATAAAGTGAAATGTGGCCGAAGAGCCCCAGGTCTGAGCATCACTACTCCAAGAAATAATGAAATCGAGGAAGAGAGCCACTTCCCTGTTGCAGAGTAAAATCATTTGATTTAGTATCTAAGGTTTTGAGACTTTAAAAGAGAAAACAAAAACCTTTGCAGAATAGAAATAAACAACTCTCTTTCCTTAAAGAAAAAAAACTCAAATGTAATAACAGAAGAGTAATGAGGTTGGAAAACAGATGTGGACAAAAGAAAAGCTAAAGCTTCAGTGTGGCCCACACAATCTGGGAAGGAATGATAAAAAACTTTACAAGCTGTTTTGAGTCTTGAATAAAAAGAGTAATCAAGCAAGGCTGACTTATAAAGGGTAAGGGCACAGCATCCTGAAGCAGAGACTAAGCAGAACCCCATCTCCTTAACTGTACCCTGGGATTTGGTGGTGGTTGGGGAGCAGGGGAGGGATTTTCCTGGGTAACAGTCCCTCCCAGTTCATTCTTGATTTAACTTTCAACAATCCCCATTGTCCCTCACCCCCGCTGGCCATTCACTAATGGGCTGGTCTCCCTCAATCTGGTTTCAGTCCTTGGCCTTTTTTATTCTGATGGAGGCATTTCAGTCTCTTTCTGGGACTGAGAGGCAACACGTGTCAAATTGGATAAATGTGTTCAATTCTGGTTTAGGAGAGTTGTCAGACCCAAATCATTCCTCCCTGCCCCCTCTTCACCCTTTTTTCCCCCTACTGTGGACAACTGGAATCCGTGTTGGAAAAGGAGTGCTAAGTGGGGGTCTTTAATTCTTCCAAATGGAGCTTCTTTGGCTTAAAACTGTCACAAAGCAGTCACACAAATCCAAAAGGAGCAATATTCAGAAACATGAACAGGGCCCATCCCTACAAAGATGATTTTTCTCGGTCCCTCTAGGCATTCTTTATGTTGATGATTTATGACACTCATGTCAGGCACCCATCAATTTACCATACCAGGCTCCTCTGTACAAAGTCGATCTCAAAGTGGCACTGTGAGAAAGCAGTTTGCTGCCGTTGTTTGACTGAGCTTCTGAAAGCTTTCAAAAACTCCACTACTGAAGTGGGGCCAGCAAGCTAATTTTATCCGTGAGTTCCAGGAGAGAGTAAAGCTGGTGGGAAGATTACAGAGTTCCTTGAAGCTCTGACAACAGGAAGAGAGTTGTCAGCCTTCTTGTCTCTCGCCCTAAATCCCAAGGGAAACAACAGTGGCAGGGCGTTTTATAACACATTCCCACTGTAAAAAAATTTTGTATTTCAGAAAACATGAGGCCAGATCACTCGTTTTCCACAGACCTTTATGTCAGTGAAAACAGATGACTTTAAATTTATATTTTTAGCTGGACCTTTCAATTCCAGTTTGTCTGTGGTCTAGGACTCTCCCAGGGTTTTTCTTGAAACATAGTAGAGAGACTTGTAGTGCTCAAAAAGACAAAGTCTTGCTACACATTAGAATGTGCTCTGTGAATTACTTGGAGGGGGGAAGCTCATTATGATTCCAAAGGTTAGCAGAGAGATTTCTGTACATAGGAGATCAGTCCAAAGTGACACAAAAGGCTACAACAATATCTGGCCCCTGATATTCACCTCACTGTCCCTAATAAACTCATAACAACCTAAAAGAAACAGCCTTAAAAGCTCTCTAAGAGCACAAAAGACTAGCCAAAGAGAGAAAATATGAGAGATTCGTAGACAATTCAATCTATTTACCAATTCATTTACTAAAGGACATATGATATGTCAGGTGTTAGAGACACAAAAACAAAAATGGAACAGACTCGACCCCCTGAGGAGTTTGCATTTACAACCTGTAAACAAATCAACACGTACATAATAATCTGAGGAGGGGAAAAGAGAAAATATTAGCAGCTAAGAGAATCCAGTATGTCCCAGGTTAGCAAATGGACAGTTGCCAAATCTAGGGATAGAAAAACCAAGTCTCTTCCTGTGGAGGGACTATAAAAGATGGGAGGGAAAAGGGAGATTGCTCCCATGGCTGGAGAACTCAGATGGTTTACTTAACATTCTTTTGCTGATGGTCTTGCTTTCTGGAGACGCCACTTCTAACAGTAGCCAGTCGGTAACTTAAGAAAGGCCCATGATTGAATTAGAAAACCTCAATTTCTCCCATATTTAAATAGATTCCCCCCCAACTTCTTCAATTCTTATGGACAGGAGCTGGCAACCAGAGTGCTATTAAAGTCAGAGCAGGAGTCTAAGAAGAGAGAACAAAGTACAAAACATACGGGAACACTGACCATAACTCTGGGTCATTAAGCTGGCTGAATTTCAGATCCCTCAGATATCATCAGTGCTTTCAAGAGGAAGATGATACTATGGATTGGATCTGTAGGAATATGTCCGATCTTTTGTTCATATAATTTCTCAAGATGGTGAATTTAAATAACTGAAATGTTCATTAGATCCTAACTAGTGGAAACTCTTATTTATATTCCTTGAAGATTCATTTAGATCTTAGGGAACTTTTCTACATTGTTATGTCTTGTTTTATCTGTGAACCTCCATAATGGTACCTTACATATAGTAAGACTTTTTATCAATATTTTATCGAAGATAAGTACATCATCATTTAGGTGACATTTTATGTTCTGTTCTAAAACCACCATCACCATTACTTCAATTCAATTAAAGAAGCATCAGTAAAAACAACTCTTATATGTTTCAGGTACTGTGCTAGGTGGTAGGGAGATAAAGACAAAAATGAAGGTCTTTAACCTCAAAGACTTTATATTCTGTTGGTCAGAAAAAATAGATATGCTGATAATGAAATATAAAATATACATAAAATAATACAAGGCAATTTCCAGACGGAGAAAGCACAAATCATATTATTTATTATTGTTTAAAAATTTTACTGTGTTAATTTATAAAGTCCATCTGTTAATCTTTTTTTTTTTTTTAAAGGATGACTTTCTCATAGTTTGTCCCTCAGAGTAAGACATTTATTCCCCAGTCTCTTTTGAAATATGTAAAGGGTACAAGCAGTTGAGAAGGACTTTAGGCCTTTGGTAGTCCTTCCCAGAAGATGAAATTCTACATTAAAGCAAGCAGTTTAGAAGGGAATGGCTGTGGTCACAAAGTTCTTTTGGATTTAAGAAAAAAACTCATCCTTTAATCAGAAACCAAATGAGAATCCTTAGAAGCTCAAGGCATCTTGAGCTCAACATCTGTCAGCCTAGAACAGATTTGTAAATTGAAATGGAGAGGTATGGGATAGCTCCATTTTAGGGCATTATACCTAAAAAACCACATGTGGAGGTCACTTTAGACATTTAGACATGGAAGGGGTGGGTTTTCCTTATGAAACATAAGGACACACTCAGATTTCCAAATTTCAGAACTGGTAGAAGTATAATTCACATTTCTCTTCATATTCTTAAGTTTGATACTCTACCAGATGATTCCAAGGCACTTACAACGATTTGTTTATTTAGGAAATCATTGCCTGGAAGCTAAAAATCACCTAAGCATTAGGCTCTTTCTTTATACATCCATCCTCCCTTACATTCAACAAAGATTTATTAGAAACTATCCCATACCAGACATTAGGATGGATTAAAAAAATGTGTAAGACACATTCCTTTCATCCTAGGGGTTTAGAACTTAGTAGGTAAAAAGGAGTGAACACAAGCAGTTAACAAAACAAAATGGTACAGACTATGTGTCATATGAATACTACTGTTTTATAAATTTCCCAACTGGGAGGAAATCAGAAAAAGAACCACAGAGAAGTTATTCAATCTATGTTAAGTCATTTAATCTTCTCAGTTTCCTCATCTGTAAAATAGGGATAAGAATACTTACACTGCCTACTTTGCAGGTCCTAGAAAAGACCTTTGATGCCATCTAGTCCAACTCCTCAATTTTACAGGTGAGGAAATTGAGACTAAAAGAGGTTAAATGATTTGTCACTGCCACAATAGTTTCAAAGACAAAAAGTTGTGTCTCATAGTGTTGAACAAAAGGTGCAGGCTACTGCCAAAAATGGCCAAATAGTCTACTTTTGGATTCTTAGGTAGATATCATGAGAGCACTGTGGTATTACAATAATGATAAATAATGCTTCATATTTATTGGGATTTACAGAGATATAGAGGAAAAAAAAGATTACTCTTGCGGCCTAGTGATGTGAGCAGTATATACCTCCAATTTTTCGGAGGGGGAGGAGACTTGCAGAGAAACACACAACTTTAAAGTCTCAGAGATAGGATTTAAACCCAGATCACTAGATTCTGGATTTAGAATTAGAAAGGATTTCAGAGATTTAGTCCAACTATAGTGTACAGAGGTTAAGTGACTTGTCCAAGGTCACACAGGTAGCAGGGACCAGAGCTGGTCTTCAATTGAGGCCTCAGTCTCCCCAGCTATAAATGAGAGCACTGGATTAGACGGTCTCCAAGGTCGCTCTTAGTTTCCCCTAGCTCTGGCTCTAGTACCCCTTAGCTGTACCCCTTTATAGAGAAACCTGGTATCTGTCAAGGAGGAAGCTAAGCTAAAACCGAGTAAGACATCACCCAGCTCTCCCCCAGGATAAATAGACCCTCAAGTGGAGTATGCTCACTAACTGGGAATGGCTTCAACCTGAAATCATTAGAATATAAGCGCCACAGAGCAAGCACCGTATCCCCCTGCCCCCGTATTTGTGTGTACCTAGAACTTAGTGCCTGGCACACAGTGGGTACTTAATAAATGTTTTAATTGATTGACAAACTATAGCCAGTGCACTGTAACTAAGGCTGTGAACAAGAAGGCCTCAGGCAGCCAGACCCTGCTCTGAGAGAGAGGAGCAACATGAGTCATTTCTCATCCCCCAAGCACGGGACCAAATCAATATCAAAAGGCTTGGCAGGAAGACCAAATCAAGCCTCCAACTTTGTTATTATCATGGCACAGCCACCCCATTTGTATGTTTATTAGGTCCTGGTTATTGAATGTTTGGAAGGCTGGCTCCTACCTTAAGCTGCTCAGAGAAAGGCCAAAAAGACCCTTCCCATTAGCAGCTTTCTCAGTGATTTTTAGTTCCCAAGCCCTGCACACAGTGTACTTACTGATATCTTCAAGAGAAAGGGTGCATGGAAGAACAGGCAGTTCTCACTCAATACAGCTGCAGCACTTGGGCCAAACATATCAAAGAGACATAGAAACTCAGCTCTTCTCAGATTACAACACTCACATCCACAACATCATAGTGCATTGGGCGCCGGGAGGTATCCACCTCTGTGACAGGGAAGAAGAGCAACACTTGTGGATCCTGGGAATGTTCCACAAGCCTCTAAGCACTTTTTTGATAAAGGTTCACCTGATATTCCTCAAGCTCAGTGTACCCATGAAAAATGAAGCGCACAGGTCTAAACTAAAAGATAGCCAAACTTATGTCCAAAAATGAATTCTGAAACTAAAGAAGGTGGAGTCTAGAGGTATTTCCGAAGGTTAGGAGAAACTCAAGAACACTTACCAAGATTCTGCCTTTGATTTGCAAAGGGACCCATAGGCAGGCCTTGACTCTTGAGCTTTAGTTCTGCTATCTGCCCAATTAAGATTAAATTGCTGATGGTAAAGAGTATCAATAAAGGTAGAAATCAGATTCTTTAATAAGACACAGAGGTAAGGCTAAGAATAGCAATGTGTCCCAACCATTCTCAGCTCTGGGCTTTAAATATCAATAAGATCGGGCTTTCTTTCTAGGACAAATCCAAGTTGTTTGGAAATTTGTGATGATGTCTTTTTAACATATTAACTGACTGGAACCAGTGACCCTTTCAAAACTGAAAGGTACTGGAAAAAAAGGAAAGCAGAATGTTGAGGCTTGAGTGACTACTATGCATTTCAATAGAACCAGAAAATATCAGAATTCATAATTTTAAACTGGGAGAAATAAAAATGTTTTCAGTGACCTATTCTGGCTTGAGATAAAGCACAGATTTCATTTCTGTTGGTAAAGAATGGATTAAAAAAAAAAAAAAAACTACATGAAAGACTTCCCTAGCAACCAAATACTGTTCTTAACCTGCTAGTTAAAGCAGTATCATGAAAAACAATTCTAATCTTAGAGATTACTTGATCAAACATGTCAGAAAGACAAGAAAATGGATTTGGCACAGGGGAAAGAGAGTTAAAGACCTCAAACAAGAAAGAAATGGAGACACTGGCTAAGAAAAAACTTTCCTACACTAACATTAACTCGTATTTTCTAAACTAACATAGATTTACATTAAACAGAGATACATGTTAGTCATGTGACTGAAAGCAACTTGAAATGCCATAAAAAAAGCTAAGTCAGTCTGGCACAGAGTGGAAGGGAGGCTTCAAAGGGCACTGTTTTGGGTTATAGGGCAGCAACACGATAGGGTTAAATCTCTCCGGTTTCCCTCTGCAGACGGTCTTTAAGTAAAAACACTAAATTTTTATGGGGTAAATACTCTCCAATACCTAAGAGAGGGGAGACTGGCTCTCTTGAGATTTTTCTCCAGGGTCGTTGTTATGCTGGCTGGGGACACTCAGGCCCCCCAAATGGGGTTTTAAAGAGTGCCAGGCTGTCTGCTATACAAGCCCCAAATTCTGGGCTTTGCACGTCCCATCTAAAAGATTTTCCTCCTTTTCCCCATTTACTTCTAAACAATCAGGTCATATGCACTGGAAGGTTATCTCTTCTCTGAGGAGTCTGTACTAGCTGAAGGTTTGAGTGACTCATCCTGTCTACTCTTCCAACCTTCCTTCAGTGCTGGGTCTGATCCCGTTAGCCAGTCTCACCAGCCTGATGCTATCACTCTCTCTTTTAGGACAAACTCTAATGCTGCAAAGAGCTTTGCTCGGCTCTAGAATCAGCAAACTCAGGGACTGCAATTTCTGTCTGTTCTCTACACTGCAGGAAATGCCCCCAATAAAGGCCAGGACAGGCCTGCCTGAGATGGGGAAGGTGATGCTCTGGTCTGTTTAGAGCAGATATAATAAGGGAGTCTACCTGTCTAGTAGGAAGAAACCCATAGGAAAATACAAAGAATATCAAATGGGGAAGAAAAAGAATCAAGTCTGAGTCCCTTCAACAATCTTTGAGTCTCATCTTCCCTTCTCTAAAACAAGGAAGCGCCTATCATTATAATTTAGAATTGGAAGAAACCTTCGAGGTCATCCACCCCTCTCAGAAGTAATTGAGGCCCCAAGTTTGGGGGGGGGGAAGGTAGCCCAAAGTCACAGTTATTAAACATCTGAGGTAGGATTTGACCTCAGGTCTGCTGCAGCTTTATCTGCTATACCAAATAGTGGGACTATATCCTTTTTTTAAAGTCTCTTTTAGCTTTTATTTTCTAAAGTTCTACCAAGGCAAGTGGACTCCACAAATGTTCAATTCCCAGGCTTTTTATTCTTTTTTTTAGTTTTTCATTTCTATTTTAAAAAATTCGCATGTTCCCGTGGCCCCAGAATGCCTGCCTCCAGCCCTCTGGAGCCCTGGGTTATGTGAAAGTGCCTGTGCCAAGCTGGCCGGTGGGCGGGCCCCAGCCTTCAGGCTGACTTGTGACATGTTCCTGACGTACTGTGTGGTCAAGGAGCCGGGACTGGGGGGGCTGAACTCGGGCCAAGCCTTGCACTTCAGTTTCCTGACCTGGCAGCCATTCAGAGAGACCCTGCTAAGTGCTATTTCCTAAATACACTCGCTTTTCATAACAATCTTACCACATTGCTTTCCTTTACAAGCGCTCTTAAAAAGGGAACTGGCCTCCTTCTGGTTAATCTACCCAGACTGCATTTGGAAGCCATCAGAAACTGAACTCTAAACAAAACGTTAATAATGTGTTGTAATCTGCCCTCGACGTTGCAGATGAAAAGAAAATGTTTTATAGTTTTGGAGCATACGTTTTAATTGCCTTTTAAGACCGCGTATACTTTTAGGACTTGCTGTTATAAACCTGCAGTATCTGTTTCGCGATAACTGTTGAGTGATCTCAGCTATTTTTATTAGTTTCTTCTCCCCCTCTTATTCTTCTCTCCTTTCTCTTAAAATGCCACCCTTATAAGGCTCCTTCAGATCATGCCTGATATAAGGCTCCCAGGCTCAGGGTCTTCATTATAAACAGTTTCTTTACAACCTTCACCTCACTATAAAACACTTGTTTCTGAAAATGAGTTCTATAAACAAAGATGGAGTGGGCGGCTTTGTCTGACAACCCAATGGGACTGAGAACTTGGCAGTAAAGCTTTTTTCCTTTTTTAAAGTAGGACTGGGTGACCTCAGGAAACCTGAGGCTCTTGCTACTTTTCTCAATTGGAGATACATTAGCCATTATCCCAAAGGCCCCAGAGAAAGAGTCTTTAAGACACACCAAGATTCAGGTCCCGTTTAGCAAACCTATTAAAACGGGGCCTTCCACTAGAGTTGCGGCAGGATGAGCTCAACCCACAGACTGAGCCAATCCTTGGAATGCCAAGTCAGTCAGCATAGCAACTATGAGCTGAGGAATTACTCTTATTCCTGCTTTTTGCCTCTGCAAATAGCCCTTCAGCCTGGTTTTTCCTAACTTGGGCCAGAGACAAAAAGGAAGCAATTTGGTGCTCTCCAATTTTTTAAAAATACTATATCCTTAAATTTATTTGAGCATTTACTTTTTTTAAATTTTTAGTTAATTTTTATTTTCTCCAGATACATGTAAAACAATTTTTACATGTTTTTAAAACTTTGAGTTCTCAATTCTTTCCCTTTCTCTCGACCCTCCCTCATTAAGAAGGCATATGTGAAGTTATACAAAACATTTCCATAAAAGTCATGTTTCAAAAGAAAACAAAGATTTCTACCACCCCCCCAAAAAAACCCTCAAGAAAAATGGAGTAAAAAAAAGAGTAGAGCACATACTCGTAGTATTTTTTAAATTTATAAATTACATACAGTGTTTCCCCGATAATAAGACTTATCCTGAAAATAAGCCCTCCCCTTACTGTGTAAGATTCCTCTAAAATAAGCCCTCCCCCGAAAATAAGCCCTATTGAGATTGCTACTGTGGTAAAGGTGATCCCCTGCGCTACACACTACATTATGGTACCCTCTGTATGCACCACCCCCTTTCTCTTCCCCCCCACTCCCCAGTGAAACACATGCTGCGCTCTGAGCTGCATCCAATCAGTGCTGCAGCACTTGAGCGTGTCATCCTGTTCTTCCCCAGTGATTTGCTTGCTGGCACCATTGAGAGCAGCACTGCGGAGGAGAGCTGAGGCAGGACAACACAAAAACCCGGTATGTAAGCGGGAGTGAGGGGGTATGATGGAGGATAAAAGGGGCATGATGGAGGATAAAAGAAGAACTCAGGGGGCATGATGGAGGATAGAAGGAGCACTCAGGGGGCATGATGGGGTTAAAACATTATTGAGGGGCATGATGGAGTGAAAAGAAAGACTGATGGTCGTAATTTTATTATTCTGTCTGCACGGGTCACCTGTGTTTTGGCAATTTGTTTGGATGGAAAGAAAGCCACACCTCTAATCATCAGTAAGGGCAAGAAAAATAAGATTGAACGTGTATCAGGCATTTATGTTCTTGAAACCGAAAAAGCCTGGTGTACACAAGCTGTTATAAGAAAGTGGTTTGATTTAATGCTGCCACTTATTATGCGAGGTAACCAAAGAGGTCTGATAATCTGGGATTCAGCCAGCACTCACCGCACTAAAGAAATGAAGAACTTCCTTGCAGAGAGAAGAATAGATCAAGTAATGATTCCTGCAGGAATGACTGCCTATCTCCAGACCCTTGGTATTGCAATAAACAAGCCATTCAAGGACCATTTGCACGTGGAAGTCAATGACTACATTGAAAATAGAATGGAAAGAAATCAGCGTGGAAACTTTGTGAAGCCCTGTCTGCAAGAAGTCGTGACTTGGGTGAAGAAGTCATGGGATAAAATTACTGACAGCTGTGTCGCCAAGGCACTACGAACAGGTTACCTGGACAAGACATGTTCATTTAAAGAGAGCTATATTGCTGGACATGACAGATTGGGTCCACTTCTTCTGAAGGAAATAGAGGCGCAAGACATCCAGGACGGAATTCAGGGTATGGACACTTATGACGATGTTGTTGAAGAAGATGACATGATCATTATTGAATAAAAGTACTTTTTTTTGTTCACATTTACCTGTTTATTAAAATTGCTGTCAATGTTCATTAAAATAAGCCCTCCCCTGAAAATAAGCCCTCTGGGGTTTTTCTGTCCAAAAAAAAAAAAAAAAAAAGACAGTGTCTTATTATCGGGGAAACACGGTATATGTAGCATGGCATAAGGTCACCTTTAAACCAGGATGACCAGAGTCCAAGTCTTTTTTCATACATAAGGGATGTGTGACACTGGGCATCATTTAGCTTCTCGGTGATCTCTACATCTCTCTAAAACTTTGAGTTTCAGGGAAAATGCCAGACTACATATGCATTAGGAGAAGTTTTCCTAATTAGATAGTTATCTCTATCAATGAAATCACAAGTTCACTCTCTATGTACATTATAAAACTTAGAAAAAATAAAAATGAAAAAAGATAAGATGAAGATGAAATAATTAAGGTGAAGAATCCCTTTATTAGTAGTAATGCTACCTTTATTATATCAAGATTATTGTGTTTCCTGAATTTTGATGATCTTAGTTTAATACTGTGATACAGGATGAGTTGTAAGTTCAATATAATTCAGTACGTGGTTGGAAAGACTGTTGTAGATAAAAACACTCCCCAAAGAATGGTCTATCTAAATGGAATGAATGCAACATTGGCTATGTTTACCAAATCTTGATAATTGTTTTTTCAATCCCATCCACAAATTATAAAAAATTATGTTGCAAATGACAATTATGTCAATCAATTCTTGCAAAATGGGAAAGTGCTTTTATATTTTTAACAAGTTGAGTTCAAAGCCCACTGACTCTCTTCATTTCTAATATTTTTAAACAAGTAAGAAAATTCTGCTTTCAAGGATTTACAATTCAGATAAGAGAACTTTTATAGGAAACACATTTGTATGGTTTTTAGCATCTCAGAGAGATAAAAGTAAGTGTCTAGAAAAAGAAAGTGGTGAACACTGTTAAATGTTGCAGAGCTCAACATGGATATGGATTGAGAAATGCCCATCAGATGAGGTAATTAGTAGGTCATTGTAATTGTGAAAGCCAGCAGAGCATAGTGGTTAAAGATAATCTGGGTTCAAATCCTGAATCTTGGACACAAACTGACTGAGATTCTGGATAACTCAATCTTTTCAGTGCTTTAGAAAACACTGTATGTTAACACAGGGAGTTCCTTAAACTGAGAGTAATCTAGGATCGTTTCTGTCTATGACTTTGAAAAGAATTGTTTCAGTAGAGAGATAAATAACAATAACAAGCTGAGAATCTGGGAGGCTTGGAAGAATGGTGGCGTGCTAAATGGGAATAATTAAGTTCAGAATAAGGGAGGTTTTCATGCACATCACACCTTATCCCTGTCTGTTCATTGTGTATTTCTCATTATTTAGCATAAAGTCCCGAAATGAAGAGCCTGCCCACTAGCTGCAAGCAGCTAATGGGTGACCTGAGAATCAGAGGAAGGAGGTTAGAGAATTTTTGCCTTCACTGTTGCTATGGGTCTGTGGGTTTCAAGTTACAACCATTCTGAGAAGCCAACTTGGGTGCAGTCATGGAAGGTTAGTATAGAACAGAGGTAGAATGGATGAAGGAAATAACAGCAATTTTGCTTTGGAAATAAGGACACAATTGTGACCCATCTTCTTAATCTCCAATTTTATTTAATCACATACTTCTTGAGATTGGGCTCTGGTTCTCACTTTGGAGACCAGTGTTACAGTAAGTCAAATTCAACTCATTTAACAAGGTCCAACCATATGCCAGGTACTATGTGCCAGGCACTATGCTAGGTGCTGGGCATATAAAGAAAAAAACTCAAAATGATTCTCTCCTTTAAAAGACTTATATTCAACTGGGGAGATGTAATACAGGATTATAGAACTGGAAGGAACTGAGGCTAACATCTTCATTTTATAGATGAAAAAACTGAGGTTAGATGGCTTGTCCAAGATCATAGAGGTAGTAAATGTCAGAGGTAGGATTTAAATCCAGGTTTTCTGACACCAGAATTAATTCTTTCCCATGATACTCTATTTACTCACATAATTAAGTATACACAGAATTACCCAAAGGGAAGGAACATTATAAATATCGATGGAATTAAGAAAGGTCTCATAATAATAATAGCTAAGATATACATAGCACTTACTATGCGTGAAGCCCTGTACAAAACCCTTATAAATATCTCATCTGATTTTCACAAGTCTGGGAGGTAGGTACTATTATTGTCCTCATTTTACAGTTGAGAAAATCAAGGCGGTCAGAGGTTAAATGATTTGTCCCTGGTGACACAGGTAGTAAGCATCGATGGCTATATTTGAACTTCTAATCCCAGACCCAGTGATCTACCTATTGTGCCACCGAGCTATTGCCACCCCAACTATTCTAGGAATAGCACCTGAGCTGTATCTTTGAAATACTTTTCATTGGTGTAGGGAAGTTGTGCTGGAGGAAGGCAGTAGGGAGACCTCAGAAGCCAAATGGCTATTTACTGGGTCACAGGTGGTCCACTAATTCTATCCGTTTATTGCTTCCATTGGCACCTAGCATCACAAAGCTCCAGATATAGAAGTAGTTTCCTATCATAGGAAAATCTCTGATTCGCTAAGGAATGTATTCCAAATTCTCTTCTATAGCAATGTCAGGGAAACACTGGTGGTGTATCACTGTCATGGGGAAGGGGGCAGAGGGAGAGACAGGCACACTCCACATGCATTATCACAAGTAGTATCATTTTAAAATGCGCGCTGATAGGTCCTGGGTAATCCTGATTGTGGCTTCTCAACATCTGAATTGTTTCTTTCTGGCTGCTTGCAGTAGTTTCTCTTTGATCTGATAATTCTGAAATTTAACTATGTTATTCCTTGGAATTTTCATTTGGGGATCTCTTTCAGAAGATGATCGGTGGATTCTTTCCATAGCTATTTTACCCTCTGGTTCTAGAACAACAGGATAGTTTTCCTTAATGATTTTTTGAAAGAAGTTGTCTAGCCTTTTTTTTTTTCCAATGTGGTTTTCAAGCCACTTTAATATGTTGTAACTCGTGCCCTCCGCCCTCATTCCTACATTCTAAAAAATTTCCTATAACAGAAATTCAATACAAGGCTGACCCCTTGATATGAAAATCCCTTGTAACCTCTCTCATTTATGGGGGAATGTATTGTAGAGCCTTTAATTCTCAGATAATCAGTATAGAGCCAGGAATAATAGCTTACATTTTAAAAACATGTTATGTTTACAAATTATCACACAATTCTGTGAAATAGATAGGACAAGAATTACATTTTAGTGCCTTTTTTTTTTAAACAAATGAGGAAACTGGGGTTCATAAAGGTAAAGTATCTTACACAAGGTAATTTGTATATTTAGTTATCAAAAATATCTTGAGCTAAAGTCATTTCATTCTGAACACTCCTCTTACACTATACCATGATGGTGCCTAGCTAATTTTTTTTTTTTTATTCCAGATTCAATTTCTGGGTGAGAACTTAATTAAGTTGATATCTTCCCTTTTCTGGGGCTGAGGAAGAGGATATGGGGAAAAGGCCAAGTTGTGAGGAGATAAAGAGGTTGCAAGTGGTTCTGGCAGCATCCTAATAGATACAAAGGGCTATCCAAATGGATACGTCTTCCCTTGTGCTCTTGCTCCAGAGTAAAGGTGTGAAACTTTTTGTTATGGAGGGTGGCAGAGAAAGAGAGAGGTGGTAGAATCATTGGATTTAGAGCTAAAAGGGACATTTGGTCATCTAGCTCAGTCTCCTCCTTTTATAGAAGAGGAAAATGACCCTGAGACACAAAAATAGCAAACAGTAGAGTGGGGATTTGGACCCAGATTTACTGACTCCAATTCAAGTGCTCTTTTTAGAACACCATGTTGCTTCCCTATAGTCCTTATAAAGGTTTTATAACCTCCAGTCTTTGGGATGATCTATTTTAGGTTTTATTAGTACAAATTTTGGCCACCCAGGAACATAACTTCCTACAATGGAACTAACTGCCCCTTGTATTGCTGTTTCACCTAATGTGTATCACATGGAGTTAATTCATGATTTTAGGCCAGATATCCTTATAGTCTTCAGTCTTACAAACTGAAAGGCACAGTTCTTTGAATTTTAGTTTCTTTTTAGAGATAATTATCTTTCTTAACCCAATTGATAATTAAAATGCTTCCCACGATGTCTCAGGAACCTCCCTAAAACTTTCATAAGTCTTGCAGGATATTACTGCTTGATAGATAGTGCAGAACTGTCCTCAGTAAAAACTAGAGTTTTTGATGAATTGTTTTTTATGAAGAGCAGCTACTTCTTCAACTCTATACCTACAGAAAAATCCCTAAACTCGATGCCTATTAGAAAATGTGCCACAACAGCTTTCTTACAGGCTATCAAAATTCACACACAAAGACTTTTTATATACACATCCTTTCTGTCTTTAGAATAATCAAGGCTAGTATATAAAAATGGGAATCCCCCAGCAGTTATTTCTCCCTAATTTTACTCATAACCCTCACAGTTTAATAGGTTTTCACATCACACATATGATAGGAAAGATAAGTGGACTGGGAAAACTGGAGTCATACATTATTTGAACTTGGTAAAATAATCAGAAATCAAAAAATTTTCATCAGCTTGAAGGTGCAGACTTCACTGAAGCTTTGCCCATGCTGAAGGAAAGTATTCTTATATCCTGGGATTTTCTTTTCTTTTCTTTCTTTCTTTCTTTTTTTTTTTTGGAAGGTTTTTTTTTTTTTTTTTAATAATTTTTTGACAGAACCATGCCAGGGTAATTTTTTACAGCATTATTCCTTGCATTCACTTCTGTTCCGATTTTTCCCTCCCTCCCTCCATCCCCTCCCCCAGATGGCAAGCAGTCCTTCACATGTTAAATATATCCTGGGATTTTATACAAACCTGGATAGTGGTTTTATGTTTTCTCTGAGTCCTACAACCGTGGCTGTCATTTGGCTGGGGCACTCTCTGGGCAATTCTGCCTGGTTTACATCTGGGATAAAATGTAGCAATTTTGTATCTTTGCTCATCGAATGGACATTATCACTATGTTTTTCACTGAGATAAAGTACTCAAAGAAATCTATTTCTCAAAAGCTTTTATCTCATCTTCATATTCCATGACAGAATTCAAAAGACAAAGGCTCTCTGGTTAAAGACAAAGATTTTTTTTGGGGGGAGAGGGAAGAAAAATTGCCCTAACAATGTCATGCATTAAACATATTTAGTTCCTGGAGACCAGAGGCAGGCTAGTGACATTCCACTAGCAGTTGAAACTCTAGTGTTTTGCAAACACTTCTTCAAAATACCTTTTTATAGGCTAATTTGGACAAATGAAACAAGATGTCTTTAAAACCACCTATCCAGGTATTCACAAAACTGTATCTTTGGAAGATGACCTTACATGGGGACTCATGGCATGCCTTTTTTGAATCTGAAATTTCCTCCTTTAAAATTTTAGTGACATGTAGTTATTGGGTGTGTTTCCTGACCTTTTGTACTAGCAGCTGAGCCTATAGAAGATTCAGACTAATTTTTCTCATCTTAATTTATGCAGGTCTCAATTCTGGGGCCCTGATATGTAGACTTCTAAGCTAAAATCAACTTAGAAAAAAAGAAAGGATATTCTGGGTAGTGATCTCTTTACTTTATCACTTTAGTGACCTCATTTCTGTCTCTTCTGTTTATGAAGGTAATCCAGATAATAATAAAATGAAATATAACCAATAAAGCCATATATTCTCCTAAGACAACCTCTTAAAATGGGTTGTGAGGCCCATTATGGATTTGTAAATGACAGAATGAGTACAGGTTGGGTGATCTTACAAAGGAAGCACTCAGGGCCTACCATACACAAAGCTGGATAAATCTGGACAACTTCTCATGATGCTATCCTACCAGAAAGAGCACTCTGGTATTTATGCCATATCAAATCTGCTGCAGAAAGACCACTGGTTAGGAGTCAAATCTAGGTTTGTTAGGTGGTATTTTAGCTTTTCTAAGTCTCAATTTCTTCATCTATCAAAAGGAAAGTGTTGTATTAGGTCTTTTCCAGATCTAAATCCTATGATTTTATGTGTGTGTATGAATATACAGGTGAATACAGTCATTTGTAATGGGTGACAGAAATATTTCAAATCTTTGACTTTTTTCTCTGTTAGTCATTTTGTAAATTCATCTCAATTAAATACTTTGCTACATGATTTATGGTTCCTGTCTGGTTTTTAAGTAGAGTCTGCAAGTAGCCATTGTATAGCTAGACCTGAGATACTGTAGGGGTGTCTGTGCTATTCTATGAGGGGGACTGGATCCATATTGGGATAATTAGAGTTACTCCAAATGTTCTATACAGAACCCAAGTAACGTGATCATAGAGGTGAGTAGAATTATCATCATCATAGCTGAATTTATGTGACATTTTAATGTTTGTGAAGTGCATTACATAAAATTAACTCATGGAAGCCTCATGACAAACCTATTGGGTATGCACCACAGGTATATCATTACTATTTTACAAATGAGAAAACCAAAGCGTAGAGATTAAATGCCTATGGTCCATAGATAACAAATATGGGGAACATATTTGCTCTCCTGGCTCTCCTGATGCCAAGTCCACAATGTTCTTTTTACCACACTAAACTGCCTCTCAATCATCCTCAAATTAAATATATTTTTGGTTGAGAACAAGTTTATGGGATGGGAAAAAAGACAGCTGTAACCTTACTTGGAAAAAGTTTTCAACTTATGCTCAGAAGAGAAAGCTAATGCAGAAAAGAATCACACCTTAACATTTTTTGGACCAAAAAGGTCCAGAAAAATTCAATATCCTAACTAAACTTTGGAAAGTTTAGAAGTTTTCCTGCTTGCTAACCCTTGCCTCATAGAAAAAGGGGCATTACAGAGTGACATTCCTTTCTATTCTGGAATGTGTGAGTAACACATTGCAATTGGGAACTAAATATGGTTAATGCCATTTTCTTTCATAAAATCAAGTGGGTGACCTATGAACTCAAATTAAAGTATGCTTCTGCTCCCAGACACTGAGGCCTGAAACATGAAATCTATAGGATGCAAAGAAAATGCCTCATAGTGAAGACTACAAAAAACTGGCCTTATTGATCAGTATATTTAAGACAGTGGGCCACTTCTTAGGTAAAGAACCTGGAGTTCTTGATGTGGAACTCCTCAATGAAGTTTTACTGGTTAGGCCCCATAGGAAAAACATCTGCTCTAGTCAAGAACAGCTGTGGTCAGGCAACAAAGTGACTGGCACATGGGCAGCTTTGCATCCATCAGTAAGTAGTGTTGTGGTCACTGGTAATTACCCCAGAGAGTTTCATGGGAGTCCAGGATAATAGAAAGGACAAAGAATCTTCTATTTCATGACCAACTCTTCATCTCATAAGAGAAAATCATAACATGTTAAGAAAAATTCAGAAGTCCAACACCTTCCTTTTCACTCGGTTGATATTTCTGACAAAGATAAATACAATATCTACCTGAAAAGGAAGTTTTCCACTTATTAATTCTAATTGAACAGCTCCTGTAGGTTTCATTAGTCTTTAAGTGTTTTTTACAGTAAGAAAGATGAGACCAGTGAGCACTGTGGAAGTGAAAATCTGAAAACTTTATTTACCAAATGGAAGAAGGTAAAGCTGCAGTCAGAGATGTGCTGAAGCCATGTTGACCTTGACCTTGCTTGGTGGAGCCAATAGTCAAATTTGCAGCACTAACATTTGTTGTGAGGGTTCAATTATTTCAGGTGGGTCTGACTCTCCACAACCTCATTTAGGGTTTTCTTGGCAAAGATGTTGGAGCAGTTTGCCGTTTTCTTTTCCCGCTCATTTTACAGATGAGGCGAATAGGGTTAAGGGACTTGCTCAAGGCCACATGGTAAAGTGTGTGAGGCCAGATTTGAATACAGGAAGATGATTGTTCCTCACTCCAAGTCTAGACTCCACTGTTCTACCTAGCTGTCCAAGTGCAAACATTTACACTTTAGAAATAGCAAATCCAACAAATCAGGGCTTGATTTATTGTTCTGTTTATTGTCTAGACTTGAGAAAGTGATGGGAAAAAATTAGTTATTAAATTAAGCTGAAAAAAGTGTCATATTTTCCCCAAGAAAGCCAACTGTTAAGCATTTACCAGTACACCACTGAGTACAAGCCTCATCTTTACCAAATTTGCATATTATTTTAGAAGCTCACTAATGCTACGGTGACTGGAGTTTGGAACACAAAGACAGACCAGTTCCACATATTCAGCTGTGCTCAGTTTTCATGGAATGATGAATGTCAGAAAGTAGCAGTTAAATTAAAATATACTGTACTTAAAAAATTAAACACTTGGGAAATAACCTCTTGAGCCACTGGAAAATGACAAAGTCTAAGGCATTTCAATCAAGTTAATTTCAGTACCAAAGCAATGCATTTTTCCCCACCAGAAACCATATGAGAAAACAAATTAAACAAAATGGGCCATGGAAGGAATAGCTAACTTCAAGCACAAATCCAGCTTTCTGATTACCTGTCAATTAGGTCAGTCTACAAAACAAAGTTGAAGACAGTCAGGTTCATTTTAAAATAAGAGTCCATGGTAGAATGGTTGGTATTTACACTGAAATGAAAGCATGAGCTAGACTGCAAACAGATATGTAACTTATTCTTTAGATGAATCAAAGACAGAAGGTCGCAGGGTAAGGTAGAAAGAGAACTGAATTTGGAATGAGGAAACCTAGATTCCAATCTCAATTCCATCACTACTGGGATATGTGATGTTGGCTATTTTCTCTTTCAGGATTTATACAGCTTCAGTAATAAATGGAGTTATTTCTGTCTCTAATAATCTATGATCTTATATAGACTAGGGCTTCGAACTCTTACAGAGATATCCTTACAGCTATAATGGCATCTGTGCCAAGAGTAGAAAGTGCCTAATACTTTTTTTTGTGTGATAATAACAAAAAAGAAGCAGCAGAAGTTAAACCAACAACAAAGCTGGCAACCTCCTCTCCTCTTAAGGCAGTGGCTTAGATGCACTGCCTAGAGACTGTGAATGTCATGAGATCTTCTGTGATCCCCAGATTTGGGGATATACAATTTCAAATCAGAAATCATATTCAATTGTTGCCAGGTTGCTCTGATTTTTATGTACTCCAAATAAGCAGTTTTATAGTGATAAAATGTCCACTAAAAATCAAACAAAATTAAATACAGCCAAAAATCTGTTTATTACATGGCATCTGGAAGTATTAACACTGAACTATTAATGCAGGATCCGTGCATTGTTCTCTTAAAATACCTCAAACTATCTTTAAACAGCATGGGTCAAATGAGGCTGATGTGAGTATGGACATTGTGGATAGCATAAGTTTTAACAACAAAAATAAAAATCAAATGCCTAATTTTATCTAGATTGTTCTTGAATAATGATACTGTCTGTACTTTATTAGGACTATTAATAATACTGATATATAATTTTTCATATTAACATTTTTATCCTGTAAGAAGGAAGTATGTTAGCAATTTAACATTCATATAGCATTGTGATTTAAAAACAACTAGAGATAACTACTTTCCTCCCAAAGTTCCCTAGCAGTCTTCTCCCAAATATGCTTATTTCTAGCTGGGCAGGTGGGGTGGGAGCTAAACTTTTATATATGTAAATAAAAAGTTTAAAATGTATCAGTTTGCCAATGGGGAAACTGAGACCCAGAGAGGCTTACCTTTGGGAGAGAGAACATGTTTGGTTTTTTCAACTATTACTATAGCAGTAATTAATAGCAATTTTTACCTCCTTAGAAAATATGATAGTGTGATTGATTATTGCCTTTATGTTTTATGTATTTGCTATGAGATTCTTATTTGGTTTTGTTTTAAGGTCCTGGGTAAGGGACAAAGAAGCATGAAGTGAAAGAAGAGAGACTGAAAGGAATAGGAAAGCATCATAAGATAGCCCACTCCACAATTTTGTCCCAAGCCAGCAATGACTTAATGGAGTTTCTCCATTCTCCAAAGGGAAATCTTGGTGATACATCTTAAGAGACTCTGGAGACTAGCAGGCTAATTATGGTAAGCGGAAAAATGCAAACAGTTCTTGTTCCTAAAGAACAAATTGGAATTGTTCCTTTTAAAGTCTAGCAAACATCTACTTCTCACTGATCGTTCTGATTGGGCTCAGCAAACCATCCAGCCATCTACGCAGGCCATCTTGCTTCTCTCCGATTTGGAATAGCTCTCTGACTTAACCCTTTAGAAATGATGTCCTGAATATATTAATCTATTTAGCTTTAGAATTCCTATCCTGGAATCAAGATGTCTTGGTTGATAAGTGCAAACTCACCTAAGCCACGATATCTATCAAGCCTTCCATGCTTGTCATTAGAACCCAGATCTGTACCTGATTCCTCTTTTCTCATCTTGTTTTGCATACAATATCAAATCAATAATACTACTGCTCCTAAAATGCCATGTCAACTATCAATTTATCCTCCCTGTAATTCCCCAGACTAAAACTCCCCTCTGTAGGATAGGATTTATTTCACTTTTGCATTTTTTTTTCTCATTAGAGTTAAGTGCAGTGTTTGGCACAAAGTAAGCACTGAATAAAAGTTTTATCATTAACTCATTCACATTGTCATGGGGAAAAAATATCACCTGAGACCAGTGGAAAAATAAACATAAGAATTTCAAGTCAATGGTTTGGTGTCATCATATCCACTGTGATTTAACCAAATCTAGAATTTAGGAGGATCTGAATCTGGATCTAGTTTTAGTTAGATCCACACTCCAGGGCTCTTGTAGGAATGTTTTCTTTCACATCTAGTGGCATTAGAAAGATGTTTGGTACCATCCTAGAATGTTCAATCTAGAGTAGAGAAAAAAGTTTAAGAATGTTAAGTCTGAGATGTCTTTATGAACTTTACAGTGAAATGTTGAATGATAATCCATAATTAGGACAAAGGTTTTTTCTTGGTGGAGAAGATCTGTGCAAGTGATCACAGGTGAGAATAGATAGTATATTTGTATCACTTACCAATTAAGGGCATGGTATTTATTATAACCCTACTAATGAATGAAGTGAATGAAAATGGAAGGAGGATAGGGCCAAGGGAGCCTTTTAGAAGGAGGTGACTCTAGATTGGAACACTTTCTATTATAATGTCATAGTACTAAAAAGATGGAATAGATTCTAGAGATCTAGTTCAACCAATGCTCTTCCCCTACCAACTGCATATATAAGGAAATTGAGTCCAGAAGTTGCTAAATGGCTTGTGCAGATTCACAGAGGGAGTAAAATAGCAAAATTGGGTTTATAACCAGGCCTTAGGACTACAAATCAAGTAATCTTTCCATTATACTACACTGAATGAATATGGTTTTCTGGGTTACTGAATTCATCATGGTAGATAAACTTCCAACTATAATTCTCCAATGTATTCAGGAGAAAACAAGTTTGTATTAGCAGATCTAAGGGTGGGATAATTTATGAGTACTTTGAGAATTCGTGTTCCTTTTTGTAAATGGCATAAACTTTATTCTTCTATACATAAAATCACTAGCTAAATTAAAAGGAGAAAGAAAGGTAGGTGCCCACAAGTAACAAGGTATTTAGGACAACAGTGAAAATCTTTCAGAGGGACAAATGTTAGTAGGAAACCACATTTCAAGCTAAGAAACTAAGGTTTCTATAGGAAATAAGGAAGGAGGTATGGAATATTGTCAGTGAAAAGGTAGGAAGAATGCTATGTATACCAAATATTGAGTTGGTTTATAGGACTAGATTAGAGTTGGAAGGGGTCAGATTGTTAAGTTTTAAATGACAAATGGAGGACTTTTTACTGATTCTAGAGGTAAGAGAGAGCCACTGGACTCCATTGGGTAGAGTGTATATGACATGGTCAGACTGTAATTTAAGAAAATCACTTGAATGGAACATGGATTGGAGTGGGGAGAATCTTGAGGTAAGGAGCCAAAAAAAGGAAGCAATAATCTAGGTGAAAGGTCAGAAGAGTGGTGACTGAGTAGTGAGGAAGGCATATATGCAAAAGACATTATGGAGATATAAAGAACAAGATTTGGCATCTGATGGGTATGTTGGGTGAGAGTAAGGAATTAAGGATGAGACTGAGGTGGCAAAACAGGATGACTCATATTTCTCCAATGAGACTATATTCTGGAAACATAACAAAAGAGAGCTTCATAGCTAATGATTGAGAAACCTATTTCTCTCTTCATTGGCCAGATTCATGGCACAGATCATGGTGGTTTTTGGATTTGGACCCATGGCTTTTTCCTAAGAAGAAAACCTGTTCCAGAACACCAAGATTAGTGTGATTGGAAAAGAAATATAAAATTGAATATATTTTGGATTTTTCTAATGGTCTGTATGTTTTTCTATTGCATGAAAAAGTCACTTAAGAAAATTGATTCCCTAGCTTTACTCTTTTTAAAAATATATTTTTATTAATATTTTTTAACATCAACCTTATATTCTTTCCCCTCCCTTAAAAGGGGAATTTCTAAGAAGATGGTGCATTTACATGTAAATGTATGTCTAATACATGTAAATATATGTCTAACACGTTCTCTTTTGGTTCTCTTCAGAAGTATTTAGGAGCTGATGCTTCAGTTATATTTTATTTTATTTTATTTTTAATTAAAGCTTTTTAATTTTCAAAAAAATAGGTATGGGTAATTTTTCAACATTAATCCCTGCAAAACCTTGTGTTCCAATTTTCCTCCTTTTCGTCCTACCCCCTACCCTAAGTAGCAAGTAATTCAATGTTTGTTAAACATGATAAAAATGTTAAATACAATATATGCATACATATTTATACAACTATCTTGTATAGCTATATTTTAACAAGGCATCTCATTTTTTTCATGCTTTCATAAAAATGCAAATCGATATTGGTAATGCCCTCCCTTTAAAAACAGTTATATTTTGCACTGTTTTCCTATCACAATCACTTCCAAATATATTATAGCTCTTGAACATTTAACTTTTCCTTGTGTCAAAGAAAAACAGTTAAAATAAAGCAACACAGTGACTACATCAGTGTTTACAGTTCCCCATCCAGAAATCCTTTCTCACTAGAGAAGGAGGTACATTTCATCATCTGTTCTTGGATACTAAGATTGGTCACTACAATTACATAGAGCTCTGCTTCCTTTTAGTGTTCTTTTCATTCCTATCCTATAATTATTGTGTATATAGTTCTCCTGATTCTTCCTACTTCATTCTGCATCATTTCATACAAAGTAGCTCTAAATTCCTCATATCCACTGTCTCTTATAATGCCACAGCTGATTCCATAACAATTGTGTAACACTGGTTATAACAACAACAACAAAAGTAGTGACTTTATAATGAGGCCTTTTTGGGGGGGAAGAGGTGGGAGGGCATCATGACCATGGAAGTCTAAAATGAAGATGCCTCTTCGTGAACTAGTTAATAAAATATTTCAGTTGTTCAATCATTTCCCAGTTATTTCCAACTTTCTGTTATTGCTTTTTGGGGTTTTCCTGGCAAACATGTTGGAGTGGTTTTCTCCAGCTCATTTTATAGATGAGGAAACTGAGACAAGGTTTAGTGATTTGCCTGGGGCACACAATTAGTAAGCGTCTAAGAACACATTTAAATTCAGGTCTTCCTGACTCTAAGTTTGGCACTTTATTTTCATCATACCACCTAGTAGCCCAAAATCAAACAGAGTATTGCCTTAACTCTGTTTCTGGCAGTATAATACAGGGACACAGAACCTGGGACCTCAGAGCCAGAAAGCCCTGGATTCAAGTCCTGTCCAACACATTTGGCCCTGTGATGCTGGGCACGTCACTTAACCTTATTCCAGACAAGTCCTTAAGACTGTAAGTTGCACAGAAGATGCCAACTTGCATGAGTAGAGGGAGTTTCCTAATCTAGGAGATCCTTGAAAAAAATGAAATCACAAAGATAGTTCCTATTCCTTTCCTTTTCTCTTTATTGGATAATAGGGGAAGTGCTAGTAAGGGTAGGTTGGAGCTCAGCAGGGCCTTCTGGCTTGATTTTCACCCACCTATATTTCACAAAAGAAAGATTTTTAGGGCTGATCTAAAATACTATTTACCTTCCCCTCAAATCTGATCCTATTTGATCAGATATTTGATCAAGTATCTGATTAGTAGAAGAATGAAACTGTCCTGAGTTTGCTGCTGAAAATCTCTACCAGAACACAGCTGATGGAATATTCAAGATTCCAATAAGAGATTCCTAAGGTTCTAATCTTTCACCAAGAAATAATTCTGGTCCTACATACCTTAGTGCTCTCTCTCTCTCTCTCTCTCTCTTTTTTTTTTAAATATTCACATTCAAAAGGTCAAGTTGTAAAGTCATTTGATTAAAATAGTACTAAAAGAGTAAACATTAACTCACAATTTTTCCTTAGGACTTTCTTTGTCCAAGTGGGGATAATTTTGCTTTCAAAATAAGTTGCACCTTAAGAAGTTGCAAGATTATCTTGATTAAAAATCTTTAACTTCTTAATTTTAAATAGGAAAAAAGTTGTAATTTCCTTCTAATTAAAAAAACCAATTTTAATACTTTGAGTATTATCTTGAACTTAACATCTACATGTTATCGTGGACTACTCTGGAAACATTTGCACATTTAAATAAGATCACCTGTCAGAGTAAACGAAGTTTTTTTTTTTTTTTTTGATCATATTCATCACAGAATTGCTATTTAAATATAACTGATTAATTCAATACAATTCTGCAAACTTTTATTAAGAATCTCCTATGTATGGGGTACTGTAGTAGGTGAATTATAAAATTAAAATATGAAAATTTCCCCTGCCCTTAAAGAGCTTGCACTTCACTATGGGGTAGTAATAGGGAAAAGGGAGAATTGCTAAGTATTTTACTTAGTCCTTAACTACTAACCGCAAAGTACTCTTTTTTAATTCATACAGTTCATAGATACAGAATTAGAAAGAGCCTTAGAGTCATCTAGTCTAATCCCTTGATTTTATATAAAAGGAAACTGAGGCCCATGAATGGCAAATAACTTTTCCAAGATCACACCCATAAGACAGAGCTGGAACCTGAAACCAGATCTTCTGATATCCAATTCAGAATGCTTCCTTCTGCTCTACAGTATCATCTAAAACGGTGGATGAACCAACAGTTGTATATATTTTTTAAATTAAGTTTCCACTGTTCTTCTCACAAAGTATTCAATGTTTCATGATAGAGGGTTGGAAAGAACTAAGGTTTGCAGGTTCTTTTCTAAGGAACTGAAGCAACACAAGAGGCTCCAAAGATTAAGTTAACCTTCCATTTTAGTGCCTGACCATTCTGGACATGCTCCTCATATTCCCACCAAAGTCTCATATAGTATCTGTCTTCGACTGTGCTCTCATTTCTCCTCTCCTCGCTTGGTAAGGAAATGCAAGAGGACCAGGATCTTTTGACCACAACTCAACTCCCATTACATATGCTAACTTACATTTACATAGTATCTAAGATCTACAAAAATAGTTGTTTTACACCATGTCTTTTGAAATGGGTGTTAGCATCATGTTGACACTTTCTGACTTGAGCTTCCAAAATCAAAGTGCTTACCAGAATTTCATTTCCCCCTAAGAAGAGAGATTATTCCTCACTTCAAACCCCAGCATCCCTAAGCAAATACATATAAAATCAGATGAGGAATTAAAATTTAAAATCTTTATTTACGATAGAAATATTAGCTAATAAAGAAAACAATTCTAGACAGTGCCACACCTTACTTACTGAACTGAACTCTTTGTCAGGTTTTTTCCCACTTTTTTCTACCTTTAGCTATGAAACTATAGTTGAAGTTGGCTTGAAAACTGAGAGAGGAAGCAGACTTCCAATCTAATCTCCACTCTCCACCTCTGGAAGATTCATTTTAGGGCTTAATGTCTTACTGACCCTGCCAATCATCCCTCCCAGTAGCCACAAACCTGGATTACAATAACAGAGCATATCAAGAGGGAGGACAGGAAGGAAAACAAACCACTGGCAGGGTCAGCACTAGGTAGGCTGAGAGTGAAATCGACCTGTGGAAAATGAGAGATGGAGGGAGATGGGCCAATTGTATTTAATTAATTTTTGAAAGAGACAATACAAGTGACCTTATCACCAAAGTCTGCCCAATACCCCTGCAAAATTACTGCCAAAGGACCAGTCATAGATCTGTATGCCAGACACTCTGGGGAAAGTCATGCTTATGAATCCTACATTTGGGGTTGAGCTCAGAGATTAAATGATAATCACAGAAGCCAATGAAACTGAATCCGCAGTGTGTCAATGTCAACTTTTTTTTTCCTGAGGCAATTGGGGCTAAGTGACTTGCCCAGGGTCACACAGCTAGGAAGTGTTAAGTGTCTGAAGACATATTTGAACTCGGGTCCTCCTGATTTCAGGGCTAGTGCTTTATCCATTACACCACCTAGCTGCCCCCTCAATGTCACCTTAATGAAGCAACTCATCAGCTATCAACATTGTCATTACCACCATCATCATTTTCATCATCCATTTAACACTTGGCCTAGAATGGTCCTCCAGAATTCAACAATGATTTCTAACCTACCCCTCAGACCTCAATCACAAAGAAGGCAACTTGATAAAAAGAAAAAGTAGTAGCCTTTTGTTTTGTATTTTTGCTAAAAAAAAAAAAAAAAATTTAAAGTCAACAAAATTTTTTAAAATGGAAAAATTATTCTTTTTAGAAATTTTGGCATTTGAGGAAGTAGGAGGACTACGTTCCAGCAGTCACAGAGATCCTTTGGTGTCAAAGATTTATGGAAAACAAATATCACAGACTAGAGAGTCTAATTCATGAGGAGTTAGAAATTCCTGAGGAATTTCTGAAGGAGAAGAAATTTTCCTTCTCCATTAAACAGGATTTTAGACCCAGAGAGGAAGCAGGAAGAGGCTAACATCTTCCATTTCTCTTCAGGGATAACATTCAAAAAAGAGTTCAGTACCTGGTCCCAAATGCTGCTCACCCACCTGAGGCGAGCAGGAGCCAGGCCTCTACCCACTTCCCTCAAAGGCACTCTGCAAGATCAAGTGAGGAAACTCAGCTCTGGAAGGCTCTAGCAAGGTAAAGGCTTCTTCCCTTGATCCCAGCCAGGGTATCTGGCACTTTTATCTTTGCATTCAAGGAGTTAAGCCGAGTCCAAGGCAGTGGAGAGGTGGGGAGTCCAAGGGAGAGAAGATAAAAATCTCTGGTTTTCTTGTTTAGTGAGGCTGCCTGACAAATGAGGATCCAGCTGTAATTGTAACATTCCAGGCTCATAAGGCGCCAAGTTTTACTAACTATAATTTAACTGGTCCGGTTGCAGCAGTCCCAATTCTTGTTTGGATAATCAGCCTTTGTTTAAATATGTACCAAAAAAGCACAGGCCAGCATTAGCCTCTGGGTCTGTCATGTGAGCTTATTACCCTCTAGCTTGCAGTAGCAGAAACCCATACACAAGAGGGGGATTATCTTCCTAGTATTACTGTGACGGTAACATATAATCAGTCCTTTTCCCCCAGCCTCCACATCTCCTCCCCACACACCCCATACCACCCCCCTTTCCAATTCACAAGTCTTCTTTCCAAGTTCAAACAGAGTTTAAAGGTGAAAGGGTCATGAAAGTTTCATGGCTGCGGCTGTTGGGAAAGGGGGTAGGAATAACTAGGGTCTCTAGCCGGCATCCACCAAAGGCTCAAGAATCTCATATTTCACTGCACTTATGCAGAGTGGTGCCTCTTTGACACAAGATGTTTAGAATGAAATTAAACCCTTGTTAATAATATTTAATGTAATATAATAATTGTAGCACCACACGTCAAAACAGTCTTGTGTGCTACGTAAGTGAACCGAGTGGTCTGCTGGTCGGCTAAAACCCCGAGTTCTCGATCTTCTCCTTCCTTGTAACTGGGGGACTGTGGTGTAAGAACAGCCCACTTGTTGGCCTGCAGTGACTCACCCATGATTTCCCTCCTATGGCCTATTAGAGTCTGGGCTGGGCTGGCTAGGAGACCCGCGTTGGAGGGGATCCCGACCAGAAGTAATCCACAGCTCAGTCAGAAATAAAGAAATGCATGTGCAAAAGGGGGCAATGGAGACCTGAGGAGCCCCCAACCCAGCTCTCACCAGCATGGCAGAAGCTGGCTGCAGGCTGGGCGATGGGGAGGTGGGG
The DNA here is from genome assembly GCF_016432865.1 of Antechinus flavipes. Taxonomy (NCBI): domain Eukaryota; kingdom Metazoa; phylum Chordata; class Mammalia; order Dasyuromorphia; family Dasyuridae; genus Antechinus; species Antechinus flavipes. Next base: position 116,135,471 of record NC_067401.1, on the reverse strand, counting down.
GTAGGGGGAAGGAGCTCAGCAAAGGGAGAGGAAACGCTTTTTCTCCAAGATGACTGTTTGTTTTATAGCTATCGAGGGGCAAAGTGACATCTAGATGGTTTTCTTTGCTTGAAAGCAGAGGATACAGTCCTATATTCATGTTTGGAATCCAAAAGGAAAGATGGCCCAGTCAGAAGGGGTGATCAGGGAACCCAGAGAGTCTAGAAAATCACAAGAAAGCGACAAGGAGCAGCTGCCTTTATGCCCAAACCCCAAACACTTGGAGGGTGTATGGAGCCCAGGATCCAGGAAAGACGACAAAGGGGAGGGAGGAGAAAGAAGACGAGAAAAAGCAAGGAGTTTCATATCACAACCGAAAGGGAAATGTCAAAGAGAGGGCTAATACAATGAAAAGAGGACCCACTTTCAAATCAGTGGTCCCGAGTTCAACTTTGACCTCCAAGGAATGCTACCTGTGTGACCTTACACCTGGGCCTCATTTCCATTTGGAAAGCCAGGAGGCCAGACTAACCGGGAGGCTCCTTCTAGCTCAAGATCTAGGAGTCTATAAATAGTCCTCTTTTAAATCTGGCTTACAGATATCTGGAAGAGGGCAAGTGGACTGACCATAGAGAGGTTTTCTCTAGGTCACCAATGATGAGGACGGTTAGAAGTGACATCTGTAAACTGGGGACAGGCTTCATGAAAGGCTCTTCTATTTGGCATTTAAAAGACCTTCATACCCAATTTCCAGTCGACTTTTTCAAGCTTATTACCCATTCCTCCTCCCCTTCCTCTTTCTGCCCTTTGGCCACACAGGCCCTCCTCACCCAGAACATCCCTCTCCAGCCTCTGGGTTAGTCCAGGCCTGGAACGCCCCTCCGCCCTGCACAAAATCAGCTCCCATGGCACCTTCTACTTGAGGGCTTTCCCAGAGCTCCCCATCCCTTCTCCTGCCCTTCCATTGCATTTACGCAGTATCTGTTTTGAGCATATTTATCTCCCAGACAGATTAGAAGCTCTCTGAGAGGGGTTATTCATTTTATGTCTCTGGTGCCTAAGCACAACAAAGGGGCTTCATACAAGTTTGCGGACTGATTTTACTAGAGCTGAAACTAAGACATAAGAATAGAGCGAGGCTCAGAGAAGGATGTATGATTTGTCAAAATCCACTTAGTGAATTAGCGCCAGGCCAGGGCTGCCATCTGGGTCTCCTGAGTCCCAAGTTGGGGTTCTTTCCTCACCAATGGACTGCTCTCTCTGCCAGCTTCCAGCCAGATGAACACTGCAGTGTCAAAGGAAGGGTTCTAAGAATATTTAACTGGCTCAGTGAGGAAAGTGAAATGGAAGCTTCTTGAGGGTAGGTACCATTCAACTGTGCTTTCATCCTCCTGGTGCTTAGTCCACACAAATAAATAGCAGATGCTTATAAAGGTTTATTGAACTGAATGGAAGTTAATATTCATTTGGGGGTGGAGGAATGGAGGTGAATGCTGAAATAAGAATATTGCTGAGGGCCTCTTACAATAGGAAAATCATTTCTGCAAAACCCATTAGTTACAAAATGTCCAAAACCTCTCCATTTTTATAGTGAAAACTGTAAAAGTTCAGGGTCAGATCCTCGACTCCTCCTCCCTCTGTGCCTCTGGGGATAAGGAGATGCCAAAGCCTAAAAAACTGAACCGATATATCTGAATCTTCAGGCCCATTCACAAAGAATATCCTCACCCTCATCCATTTAACAGCCTTTCCAGATAACACCAAAATATGGAAACAGTAAACCTCTTGCCCAGTGGCAACTAAGTTGACTACCCTGTCATCTAAATCAGTCTTGATCTTTCCTGCAAGAAGGAAGATTGCCTAGATGCAGATCAGAGGAAAGGAATTACTTTTTAGGGTGTCAAGGCTAAAAAACAAATTCTCAGAGAGCATAGTTGGCCCTGGGAAGACAGGCACATAAATCCATCTGGAAAAACTGTCAAATAAGAACAAATTCCATGAAATTCCCAACTGATATAGGAAACATCATTTTGTATCCTGCATTATCCTGCATTACTAGTTTAGACTGGCCACAATGGTCACTGAAGAGATTCCCAGTGGGAAAAAAAGGAAAACAAACCCTCTCCCCAAATAACATTTATATTACTCTTACATCACAAAGAGTGCCAAGATAGAAACACAGGAAGAGGAGGAAGATTAAGACTAAAACGGGATTTATCCAGAATTTCCCACCCTTTCGATTTCTTCCCCCTAAAAAAAAAAAGAGAGAGAGAGAGAGAGAACATTCATCCTGAATTTTCAGGATGAAATCTAGTGGGGAAAAGAAACAAAATCATATTAGTATGGCATATGTCATTTAGTTAGAACTGTAATTAAAAATTACTTCACTCAAGGTGGGAATGAGGTATGAAAGACAAGCCAGGTAGAGAATCTTTTCCCAAACCAGGTCTACTCTACCTCAAGAAAGGAGTTTTCTCTAGATATCAGAACCTTGGGACAAAGCCTACTGGAACCATGCTTGTTACAGCTCAGCTTTGTCCATGGCTTGACTATGTAGTGGAAAGGGAGCCAAGAAGACCTGAGTTAGAATTCTGTCTCAATTATTAACTAGTTGTGCCACCAAAGCAAATCATTTAACTATTTGAAGCTTCAGTTTCCTATTCTATAAGAATATTTCTTCTCTGGAAAATGGGCAAAATAACAGCAACTATGCCATGGAATTGTTTGATGGATCAGCAAAGCCAAAAAATTGACTAATACCTCTCAGACTTCTTCCAGCTCTGTTATTCTGCTTCTATGAAGACATGATTAGTGAGAATAATAATGACACAGGAAAACATCTCATGGGATGAGATAAACCTAAAAAAAAATTTCTTACCTATTATGAAGTTTTTCCTACATAGAGAAAAGTTATGGTTTTCTGGTTTTGACTAGGTCTGACCAGTAATGACATCATAGGATTATAGGATTTAGAGCTGAAAGAGCCCTTGCAAATCATCTAGTCTAATTCCTTCATTTTGCAGATGAGGAAATTGAGGACCAGAGAGGACCAAGGTCACAGAGGTGGCAAACAGCAGGTAGGATTTTTTTTTTTATTAAAGCTTTTTATTTTTCAAAACATATGCATGGATAATTCTTTGACATTAACCCTTGCAAATCCTTGTGTTCCAATCACCCCCCCTCCCTTATCCTCTCCCCTAGATGGCAAGTAGTCCAATATTGTTAAATATGGTAGAAATATGTATAATATTATCCAGTATATACATCTATATTTATACAATTATCTTGCTGCACCAGAAAAATCAAACCAGACCAGAAAAAATGAGAAAGAAAATAAAATGCAAGCAAACAACAACAAAAAGAGTGAAAATACAATGTTGTGATCCACCCTCAGTTCCCACAGTCCTCTCCCTGGATGTAGATGGCCCTCTTCATCACAAGCTCATTGGAACTAGTCTGAATCATCTCATTGTTGAAAAGAGCCACATTTATCAGAATTGATCATTGTATAATCTAGTTGTTGCCATGTACAATAATCTCCTGGTTCTGTTCATTTCACTTAGTATCAATTCATGTAAGTCTCTCCAGGCCCCTCTAAAACCCAGCCTGTTGATCATTTCTTACAGAACAATAATATCCCATAACATTCATATACCATAACTTATTCAGCCGTTCTCCAATTGATGGGCATCCACTCAGTTTTCAGTTTCTTGCCACTACAACAAGAAGGCCAGGCTTATACCCCAAAGAGATACTAAAGAAGGGAAATAGACCTGTATGTGCCAAAATGTTTGTGGCAGCCCTGTTTGTAGTGGCTAGAAGCTGGAAAGTGAATGGATGCCCATCAATTGGAGAATGGTTGAGTAAATTGTGGTATATGAATGTTATGGAATATTATTGTTCTGTAAGAAATGACCAGCAGGATGAATACAGAGAGGACTGGCGAGACTTACATGAACTGATGCTAAGTGAAATGAGCAGAACCAGGAGATGATTATATACCTCAACAACGATACTGTTTAAGGATGTATTCTGATGGAAGTGGATCTCTTCGATAAAGAGAGCTAATTCAGTTTCAATTGATCAAGATGGGCAGAAGCAGCTACACCCAAAGAAAGAACACTGGGAAATGAATATAAACTGCTTGCATTTTTGCTTTTCTTCCCGGGTTATTTATACCTTCTGAAACCAATTCTCCCTGTGCAACAAGAGAACTGTTCGGTTCTGCACACATCTATTGTATCTGGGATATACTGTAACCTATTCAACATGTAAAGGACTGCTTGCCATCTGGGGGAGGGGGTGGAGGGAGGGAGGGGAAAAATCGGAACAGAAGTGAATGCAAGGGATAATGCTGTAAAAAATTACCCTGGCATGAGTTCTATCAATAAAAAGTTATTAAAAAAAAAAAAAAGGCCAGAATTTTTCCTTAAACTTTCTAATCTCAAATCAATGAGTTCTCTCTCTACTCTATTTAACTTAAAAGGTTGTACAGGGCTTTTATTCCTTATTATAGGATTCAAGGACTTGAGAAAATCCTGTGCCCATTACTTTATTCCTTCTAAACCCCTTTAAAGTATACTTTAAATTATGGTTTCCTAGTCAAACAAATTTGGTTAAGGATTATAATCTGTCTAGTTGGAGTTTCCCTGGTAATTTCTCAGGAAGATTAAACTATGGAGGAATTTCACAGCAACACAGCTAGGGATGCTCCTGATCTCTGGTCTCGGGTGTGGGGAAGAGGTAAGTACAATGAACAAACCGGGTGTGCAGTAACATGCCAGGGAAATGACCCCAAAGAGCAATAGTTATTATATTCATACTCCATATCTGGGGGAGGTCTGAACACTGGCCTTGACTACATACACCAAGATCTCAATATATTTATAATTCAATATAGGACTGCTGCCTCTATATTTAACTTGTGTGTATTTGTCATATTTTAATGTGTTCTTTATGAGGGGTAGCATCCTGTAGTAAATGAAGGACTGGTCTGGGACTCAGGAAAATCTGAGTTCAATTTCTGTTTCCATCTAGCTGTACAACAATGGTCAATTATCCTCTCAATGGCCCAAGCAACTCTAAGATAATTAAACTCCTTTGATAAATATCCTGATAGTCATCATTCTGTAGCAATAATCTGGACAGTAAACCAAAGAGGCAAGTTGTATGTAGAGAATACTATTTATTATCTCAAAGTGCCAAGTTCTCTTGAAATCCATGGAATATGATTGGGGCTAGATTGGGAATTCAATGGAATTCTGCTATCCAAAGTCCTAAGAGTGATCCCTACCTAAGGTAAGCAAGATTCTTGCTTCTGGACTCCTTACCTCAAGTCTATTTCTATTCCAATCCATCCTATGTAGTGCTGCCCAAATGACTTTCCTTAATTGTAGAACTGATCATGTCACCTCCTTCACTCCTCTATTCAATCAACTTTAATGGCTTTTTTGAATTTCCTTTTGGATATACACATACATTCCTCCGTTTAACCTTAAAAGTTTTTCATAGCTTGATTCCAAAACGTCTTTGTATTCTCACAGGAGAGTTCAAATACCATCTTAAACATCTATAATTTAGCTGTGTGGGTAAGTCATCATTTAACCTCTCAAAGTTAGCTTTTCCACTTATAAAATGGGGATAATAACATTTGCCCTACTGATGAGTGTACTCAGAGGTGTAATGTGAGGAAAACATTTTTCAAAAGTTAAAATGCTATATAAATATGATTTATTATTAATTAAGGGATAGTTCCAGTTTCCCCAAGAGAACTGGTGCATGGAATTCATAGACCAGTTCAATGTTAATGGTACTCAAGTATGATGTGAGTCTCATAACTATAACCCTCTGCATAAAAAGATGGTGTTTTTAAATCTAACATGTCTAATTTCTCACATCAATAAATATTTTGAATTGTTTCCTGGTAGCAAGAATGTATATTTCCTAAGCCATCTGAGTTATACATGCAATGCCTTTTTAAAATAACTGGTAGGAACAAAATCTTAAGTCACAGAACAGGACAAAATTAACTGACTCACTTGGCTAATAAAATCATATACTTACAGCTAGAAGAAATGTTAAGAGTCATTGAATTCACCACCATGTCCATTTTGAAGACGAGAAAACTGAACAACAGCTAAACAAAGTGAATTGTCTATGATAGCAAAATCACTAAATTTTGGCAGAAACATATGAACTTAGATAATCCAGATTCCAAGCTCAGTGCCCTATCTGCTGAGCCATATTCTAACCAACAGAACTGACATGCCCCAGGTACGTTTTTTTTTTTCCTTTTTTTAAAGCATCAGTATCTCAATTTGATAATCTCAACTATCTAGAACCTTGCCAAGAACCAGAGAATCTCTCATCAACTGCATTTTTTTCTCTTGGAAAAGCTCCTTAAGCTGCAAATGTTCAGAAGTATTTATTCTTAGTCTATATACCATCCTAACTTATTTGGTGTAGAAATACAGCAAGCAGGCCATTCTGGCTGAAATACAGTTCATACAGAGAGGGGAAAAATATGAAATAAAGCTGTAAAAGAATATATTAGGCTGTGGAGAAGCTGGAATGCCAGGTTAAGAAGTCTGGATTGGATCTTTTGGGTAATGGGGAGTTACTGAAAGGTTCTGACTAGATGAGTAAAATGATCAGATCTGTGCATAAGAAGCTTAATCTGATCACTATGGTAAGAAGCTCACAGGCACATGGAATTGAGAGCTGCAAGGGATCTTAGGGATCATCTAGTTTAACAGCCTCCTTTTTTTGCACATGAGGAAACTGAGGCCTTGAGAAGTCTTGGTGGCAGCTGCAGAAAGGCCAGATTTAGAGACAGGGAGGGTGGCAGTGGGGAGATGAGTTGTGGTAGCTGGCATGAGACTAGTGGGTGTGAAGAAAATTGTGTTTCAGAAGAGAAGAAAAGTATAATCTGCTTTAAAAGGATGGTCATCTAGAACAATGAAAATTTTAAAATGTTTTGGTGCTTACCAAGGTGAGTTCCAGAAAATGGATTTAAGCCCCAAAATTTCTTCCCTGATCTAGATAAATGAGATGTCTCTGTACTACATTTTTTATCCATTTAAAAAATGGAAGAAATTATTCATGATAAAACTTATTTAGATCAAAAACATTTCAGACAGTACTGCAGACAGTCCTCCAGAGAAAGCTCCATCTATGCTGACCTTCACACACAGCCGTCCAGCCCAGTACTTGACAATCACAAGCCTATGAACCAGGCCTCTGTGAACCGATGTTTACAAACACTGGGAACATTCTAAGGCCGGCTTTGTTGCTGTTGTTGTTATTTCGTTTCATACATGTTCAACTCTTTGACTGTACCTTGGCAAAGATACTGGAGTAGTTTGTTAATGTCTCCTCCAGCTTATTATACGGATGAGGAAACTCAGGCAAACAGGATTAAATGACTTGTCCACCTAGCAAATGTCTGTGGTCAAATCTGAACTCAGCTCTTCCTGACCCAAGCTCAGTGTTCTGCTGTGCCTCCTACCTGCATTTTCTGAATTCTTTCCAAGTTCTCGATGCTACACAAAAAAATGAACCATTAGCTTCCAGGTGATGTCTTGGGATCACTTAGTACTTTCTGGAAAGCAATGGGCTTGCTGAGCTTGCTCTTTGGCTGTACACACCCCTCCCTTCAGTTAGAAGGAACAGAAAAACCATGGAGCCTGACCCAAAGAGAAGGGGACTTTGGTTTCCAGAAAGTTCAATCATTCTCTGCAGCTGAAAAACAGCCACATTTTCCACACAAAAACGAGATGCAATGATAATAGAGCCTTTTAACATTCACTAATAATTAACTTTTCCTCTTTCATTTGGTCATACTAGTTTACAGACCCAGAAACAGGAATAAACATCCCCATCACTGGTGTATTAGATCACACACCAAGAGACCGAAGGTTTTAGATGAAGAAAGAAGCTGAAAGTAAACTGATTACACATGCATCAAGTAGAGCAGACACTAAGCATTTCTAGATTGCCAGGGATAAGATACTCCCTGTGCTTATTACGGCTTCTTGATCCAAAGAGATTTAAGCAACTGGTTTCAATTAGATGTTTTAAGCTAGTAAAACTACATCCATAAAGACATTTATAGAACAACCTAAAACTGGGAAAATTAAGATGATGATGAAACTGATAAATTCCATCCATTTGCCTCCTCACTCCTAAATCATTTGCTAATCATTTGGGGGTGGGGAGGAAGAGGAGAAGGTGATTTAGGGATGAGGAGAGAACTCTTGTGATTGCATGAATTAATCAAAAGCAACAGAATGAATAAAATATATTTGTAGAATCCTTACAAACCGAGGATTCGTGTTATCTGTTTTTGTAGGAACTTGGGGAATTTGTGAGGGTAAATTCATGACGTATGGCCAAATGGCTAAACTGCTGAAATCAACAAGTGTAAAGAGTGATGGACACATATATAGTGTCATACAATATAGTGGGTGGATGGATATTAAGTGAGTGGGGCAAATGCTTCATCTAATCTGTCACCGAACATAACCACCTAGAAACATGGTAGGCAGTAATCAAAACAAATGAAAGGAACATATGCACATTTCTGTGGTGATCTTCTTCTTTTAAAATAAGAATAGTTCTCTCTGAGGGAGAAGGTAGGTTTCTCTGGGGAGGTTTTCTTGGAGGCAGCCTTAGTATCAGTTCAGATCAATAATCAAATGCAGCCAGTTGGTAAAAATACAAACGTTTATTTCTCCTTCCAAGTCTTGTCTCTTTCCTTGGGCCCAGATAGCTAGATTCTTAGAGACCTATCTCTCTGCTTGGTTCCAAGAGCTCCCTCCAAATGTCTCCAGATCCAAAGGTTTTGTCCTTCAGCCTCTGCCTCTGCTTTCTTCAGCCTCCAGCCAGCACAAAGATGGAATGAATCTTTTGTCTCCTTCACCTGAGGCTCAGCTAGCTTTCTGGCGAGTCTTTCAGACCAGTTGGTCTCAGTGGGGGAAGTGCAGGAGCCCAGCCATCACAGAGAGCCTTCTCAATCTCCTGCTCAACTCTCGACTCTAGCTTCTTCCTCCCAAAACTCCCCTTCTGCCACCAGCCAGCCAAATGGAAAAATATTCGAATGAATCACTCTTCACTGGCTTATATATGACTCTTCTGAAAGAATGGGATTATGGGTTTTCTCCCATAGCGCTCTCTTTCAAGGGAGGTGTGAATTTAGATATCTCATACTAAACCCTGAAATTTCCCAAACGTGTGAACTCCAATGAGTAAAGGTGCAAACACAAGCATTGTATCAATTAGTTCTACTTAGTACCTTGTTTCAGGTTTTGGCCCAAAACATCTTCTTGTAAGATGAGATCAATAATCTATCAACTCTAATGACTTAGCAGTTTGTAAAGATTCCAACAGGTTTCTATTCATCAGGAAGGTCTTCTGCCCTGTCAGGTGACAAATCTTTTGTGGCTGAATAAACCCCAGCTCTAGAGTGAATGGGTTTCTACAGAAGTAGCTGATGAGATGCTTTTTAAAACTTGCAGCATGTGATGACTATGGATAACTGTCCTACTGCTTTCTCTAGTTCATCATTAACAAATTCTCCAGCTTCAACACTCAGGTAGTGCCTAATGTTTCTGTTGGTATCCATGCAATCAGAAGCAGACAAAGGCTGGGTTTACAAAGCCAAAAAACTTCATTATTTCATGTTTGTTGGAAACAGAGGAATATCTACCTATATGGATATGGAGCTGAAGAAGGTAGAGGGGGATACATATTGTGGAATAGAAAAAAGCAATTACTCCTAAGCTTTTACCTCCATTTGTTCAGTAAGCATTTATTAAGCATTGACCAGATACAAAGCCTTCTCTCCTAGGCACTTGCGAATGCAAGGATAAAATGAAAAAGGGTCCCTTGGAGCAGCCAGATGGTGCAGTGTCTAGAGCACCAGCCCTTTAGTCAGGAGGACCTGAGTTCAAATCTGGCCTCAGACATTTAACACTTTACACTTTCCTAACTGTGTGACCCTGGGCAAGTCACCTAATCCCAACTGCCTCAGCAAGAAAAAGAAAAGAAAAGAAAAAGAGTCCCTTGCATAGTGAGCATATATTCTGCTGGGGCAATGGCCAATTTATCATCAAAATGGATAACTACAATACCATCGGTTTTGCTATAATGCTTGAAAACAGCAATTTATTCCAACCTAATCAATATACTAGAGAACAATATGAACATAATGTGAATTTTGTGTTTGCTTATATGTAACGCCATCCATAAGAAAAAAGAATATAGAAAACTGCACCCAATTGAACCGAGCCACATCGGAATATACAAAGTTCACATACGTACATACCTCAAACATGTACCAGCTACCTCACTTCATCATGTATTATCCTACAAGGTTGTGTTTTACTAGTCTTTCACATTTGCAAACTTTTCTATATTAAAAAAACAAACAAACAACAAAAACCACTTATTGAATGTCCCAGATTAAATGAAAGTCCCAGAATGAATGAATGTCTGTCCACCACAGACCTACCCTCTCAATGTAGTTATTGACTTTGCCAGTCAAGGCACAAGCCACGCAGAAGCACGAAGCAACAAGTTCTAATATTATTTATTATAGTATTTTTGTACTTTTAAAAAACATTTTAATATGTGTCAAACTATGTATGATTTTTGTTAGGTCCCTGTCTTCTTATATACTACTGATGAAATTTTTTGAGCTTTATGTCCGATCCCTTTTCCCCCAGTAAATTTTATAGTCTTTGTTCTAAGACTTTTGCATAATATGGTGATTTTTAGGAATACATATGTCAGAACTGACATAGAAAGAGAAAGAATGCTTAAAACTAAGGGGATTAAGAAAGATTTCCTGGGTTAGCTAGTTAGTGTAGTAGATAGAGTATTAGCCCTGAAGTCAGAAGGAGCTGAATTCAAATCTTGCCTTAGACACTTAGTACTTACTTGTGTGATTTCTAGGCAAGTACTTAACCCCAATTACCTCACCAAAATAAATAAATAAAAGCTTCTTGAAAGAGGAGGTAGCATCTGTATCATTTTTTCTATAACTTGTTAAGATTAATAAAGCATTGTCTTCACAAAATTCTGTAAGGTAGGTAATATAAATAATATAATTTCCATTTTGCAGATGAGGTTCATAGATTCAAATGAAAGCAAAAAATTGGTTTAGAAAGTAAAGTTTAGATATGGTACCTTGCCTCAAGATAGAAACTTGGTCCTCTCCTGGAAGGCACTCCCTTGCCATTTCTTCTTTTCAGGACGCTTGTTTTCCTCTAAGGCTCTGGTCAGATGTGTCCTCCATTGGGAAGATTTTTCTGATCTCCCAGTTGTGTTTTCTCTGCTTCCTTAAACGATTTGATGTTACACCTATCTGTGTATATATACTGTAACTTCCAGGAAAATGTAAGCTCCTCGAGGGCAGAGTGTTTTTCTTTTTCTGTTATTTGTGTCCATAATGCTTTATTAATTAGGGGGAAGTTAGAGGAAAGAATGGGGTTTGATTCTGTGATTTTTATTAATGTAAGAAAACTCCCACTACCAGTGCAGATGGAGCATCTCTTCTGAAATGTATGCATTTTAGAGAGCTGCCAGGGGGCACAGAGAGGTTAAATCAAATACACAGAATCACATCACAAGGATGTGTCAGAAGCAGAATTTAGGTGCTTCTGAATTAACAGTTAGCTCTCAAAACACTAATGCAACATTTTTTTCTGTCTCCTTGTACACAATAGGAACTAAATAAATATTTGTTGAATCGAAGCCTGCAATAAAATACAAGAAGCCAAACTACTGACAATCATACTTGGATAACACAAGAACAGTCTCTGCTTTTCACTTCAATAAATTGTGAAGAGAATTCTAAGAGGCTTGAGGTGCCTCAAGAATGACAGCTCCCCCTTCACCTGCCTCTTTCAATCCTGGCCAAAGCTCATTAGGTGCTTAACATATTCTTCAGATTATTAAACCTCATCTGGGATGAAGTTCTCAGTGTCAAGTCTCCACAAATAAAGAAGCTCGATCTGAGATGAATTTATTGATTTCTAAATAAAAACAATTCTTTCTCTCCCATATATTTTAATTCTCAGGTGTAGGAGATAGAGAGGATAGGGTATTTAAATCTTTCCTTAAGAATAGTGCCTTTCTAAAAAACAGGGGAGATAAATTATTGTTTAATAGTAATTTTAAGCTTTATACTGAAAGAATTTCTATTTATTTAAGGAATCCTTTGATTCTCTCTTTTAAAGTGTAGCAGGTTGCATGTAAAATACTACCAAGTAAAAATAATAATAGCTTCAATGACTCACTAAAATTCTAAAGTTTGCCAAGTACCCTATTATTATATTATATCCTATATTATCTATGGAGCCTCAAAAAACAATCCCGGGAGGAAGGTACTATAGATGTTACTAGCTCCATGTATAAAAAGGGGAAACTGGGACTCACAGCAATTAAATGCTGCATTTCTTTTACAAGGCCCAAATGGAATATTGGAAAGAGTAATGAATGTGGAGTCAGAAGACCTTGAATTGAAACTTAGCAATGACATTTAACTCATATGACCATGGATGAGTCACTTAGTTCCTCTGAGTTAAAGTTTTCTCATCAATAAGTGTCTTAGGAAAATAAATTATTATTACTGTATTGGAAAAGTATGAAAATTATGAACTGTGAAATTATGAACCAATTCTTAACTGAAATCCACATCATAATCATCAGTTAAAATGAGGGGTGAATGAGCACAGGGATAGGTTTATAAAGGCAACCTCTGATGATTTAGAAATCTGGAGGGAAAGTTAAATTACTAGATATAATAGTATCCAAGTCTAGATCTGAAAAGGGGCCAGTGAAGAAATATTGCTCAGAAGGAAGGGAACCCCAAAGGGAATTCTTTGGTCTACTACAAAAATGAAAGGCCCAAACCTAGAGAAAAGGGCCAAGATGAAAGAAAAGGAAATCACAAGAATAATGGAGTAGCAAATCACTTTGCTCTAGGCAATTGCCCAAGCAGACCAGGACTTCAAAGCAAAAGGCAAAGGTAACCACCATCACGCATAAGAATCATTCTGGTGCAATCAAGTCCTTCTAGATCAATTCCAAAAGTCAGTGACCAAAAATCAAAGCCAATGTAAATCACCAATGATTAAGCGAGTGAATCACAAGATCGAGACTCAGATCACCAATCAGCAGTGAAATAGGAAGTACCAATCATATTACTCTACCAGCCCAGGCATGGGTCAAACCCGGGCCAGGGACTACATAAGGTTCCTGGGGAGACACACAGAATACTTTTAAATGATCTTGAGTATAAGGTCATTAACTGCTGAAGAGCAATTGTAAAAGGCAAAATTTAGTTTATAACATGGTGGGTCTACAGACTTACAACGAGGGAAGAGAACTTACAGGCAGTGGCATCCAATGCTCTCATTCTACAGAGAGAGAAAATGAGGCACAGGGAGCGGACTTGAATCCTAATAGGCAGGTACATAAAGGATGGCAAGAAGGCCAAGATGGATCTGAACCCAGGTCTCTATATTCTCACTGATTCCTTTTAGTTACATTTTTGCCTGCCCTACAACGCTGCCTTTGAATAAATGAAATCAGATTCCTTTGCTCTTGGCTCTTTCAGTTCAGGTCCTTTCTCTGACAATGTCAGCTATATAGTTTCCTAAGGGATGAGTGCATCCAAACCCAAGCTTTATCTTTCTTTTCCTAATTTCTAAAGAAGAGAGAGCAGGGCAGGTAGAGGCAACAGGTCCAATTCATATCAGGATTATGGTCATATGGATCCAGGTAAATAGATTCCAAAGGTTTTTAATTAGCGCATTCATCCCCAATTTCCAAAGGAAAACAGAACAACAAAACAATTCTTTTTTTTTTTTTCCTGGGATTTGTGAGCACAAGAAAACAAAATCATTCTTTACCAGCCTCCCTATCCCAACCGTGCCCCAGAACAAATGATAACTTCACTTTTCTGGCTAGTCTAAACCTTGAATTATTCCAGTGATTTTGCCCTAAATTCCATCTTACTGATGCCTTCAATCTTGTCCCACAGGTCTAATAAGTAATCACCCTATTGAGATAGACACACAGGCACTGTCCATTGATGATTTGGTTCAATTTTTAAGTTGGCAAACAGCCAACATATGCCCAGCACAACACAGATCCATGATCTGTACAGGTACCCACGGTAATTATTTGTCTGTCTTTGAATACAAGCTCCTAGAAAATAGATGCCAAATTTATAGTCTGTTTTGTCTATGCATGTGTGTATGTGTGTTTTTCCAATCAATGTGTATCAAAGTGCTACAAATATCAAAGTTTATCCAGGAAAAAGGTTTCTAGCTAGTAAGAGCAATATTGAGAATAGCAAAGGAAAAGGGACTCAAAACTTAAGGAAGCAAAGAGGATCAAATTTAGAAAATCAAGAACTCCCAAAGGTAAACTAGGGCTTTCCCTCTCCCAACCCTATCAGCTTTATCCCTTAACAGCTACAGTTATGCTTCTGCTGGTGACAAGAAGTTAAGGATCTGAAATCTCTAAAGGGCAGATAATAACGGAGCACGGTCGATTGGGTTGGTGAACAGAAAGTTGTGAAATGACTTTAAGTGTCTCAAAGGAGATTTTTCTGAGGCAACTAGAGCTATGAGAAGAAAGCTGTGAAGTTTGATAGAGATGCAGACAAGATTCCAAGGAGGCAGAGTTGTGAAAAGGCTGTCTCTTTTCTAAAATTGGAATGATTCTTAAGTCTTCATTCAAGAATCTACAGTAGAACAATCCCATTTCACTGGGTTATGAGTGATGGAAGAGGAGAAAATAACCCTCAATTTTTGTATCTAGGAATCTCCCATCATTCCTGATGCCACAATTTGTCTCCTTTTCCTTCCACTACTACATTCTGGGTTTGGACATCAATGAAATTAAGAAGAGTCACTCTTTCCTCTAAGAACCTGTTATTTAGAAAAAAAAAAAATTGAAAGTATTCAAGGAAAAGAAACTCTCTTCTGGTCTTCATTTTAGGGATTTGGGCTTTTGAACAGCTGGCTGGGAATTAATAAAAACACCACTGAAGTCAGTGACTTCGTTGCATTTGAAACAGAAATCAAAGGGCCAAAGCAGATGGAGATGCTCTAATTCACTGGTATTTTGACTTTCTAAAGAAATTGGATGTGAGCAGAGAAAAATTTCAGGATAAGAAAAAAACAGTCAAGCATTATTCAGGTTATAGGCTGACTTTTCCCTTCCATCTTTTATTCAATTATTATTTAACTCTTCATCACTGCTAGAAGAGACAGATAAGCCAGAAGGTAAGATATACCTATATACTTATTTATCTATATACATTCATACTCTAGAAGTATGGATGGAACCATTTGAGTCAGATTCCTTCTCTGCTCCCTGAGCTTAGAGATCACCAACAGAATATCTAACTTCCCAGACGCTTCTTTTTTCAAATGGAAACCCAGCGACATGCCATTTCTGAATAAAATACAATGGGAATAGTAACATCCTACTTTCAGTTATCTCGTTCCCCCTCAAGCTCCAAGGAATGGGAACTTATTTAGAAAAGCTTATTTCTGAATTCCATGTCCAGAACTGCCCAGGCCAAAGATGAAGTAATGGTCACCAGTAAGGTGACCACCTTACTCAGGAGCAGCTGGATGAGAAAAAAAGGGCATATGTCAGATCAGAGTAGCAAGAGAGGGGTTCTCACAGTAGCTCTTTGCAACCCTCCAAGGAGCTACAGAGCCTGCCCATTAAAACCCTGTTAAAACACTTCTGATGTTGTCAGCAGTGGAGAGCTGAGAGAGCAGAGTGATCACTGAGATGCTATCTGCCTCCAGCAGTTCCGTGGTACTGTCAATACTATGAGCAAGAAGGTACAAGATAAGTAACAATCTAATTTCTACATCAAAATTTCATAAACTCCCTGAGCTTGCAGCACTGCTAATGTGGACACAAGGAGATCAAGCCAATAGGCCATCCAGAGGACAAAAAAGACCTCTGGGCTGGGGTCTGTTCTAAAACACTTGAACAACCTTCACGCTGTGGTTTTGAATGCTCAAATCTTTGTAGGAAATATGCCCAAGAAAGAGTCAGAGGAGAGTTCTTTTCTGGGAGCCCCTCTGCGCATCCTCCAAGGCTCAGGATTTCTGGGTAAAGTTCTCTTCTCGGATGTCATCTATTTAATAATAAGAAGAATTAATACTTATATATATGGCACTTACTGTGTATCAGGTACGATGCTAAACACTTCAAAAATAACTCATTTGATTCTCACGACAACCCCGCAAAGTAGTCATTTTCATTATCTCTATTCACAGTTGGAGAAAAATGAAACAAACAGAAGTGAATTACTGGCTGGATTTGTACCCTGTTCTTCCTAACTCTGGACTTGGCTATTTAGCCATCTAGTTTCTCCTTAGAAAACATTTTGCCTCAGCTCTTTCTTTCCTTCCAACAAGGAAGCTTTATTTTAATTCAAATCAACAAAAGGCAAGTCAACAAATATTTATGAAGCAATTACTATGCAGAAAACATTGTGTTAAGTGCTGAGGACGTAATGATATAGTCCCTGATCTTAAGGAGCTTACATTCTAAAGAGGAAGAAAACATGTATACATACAAATATATGCCTAATATAGGTACAAAATGAATACTAGATGGTTATATGAAGAAGAATACTAGCAACTAGGAGGGAACAAGAAGGTTTTCATGCCCAGGTAGTACTTGAACTCTGTTCTGAAGAAACAGAGGGATTCCAAGAGGGAGATGAGGAGGGCGAGCATTCATACTAGGTATGGGGGATAGCAACTATGAAAGTATGAAGATGAGTGACTTTTATGTGGAAAAGTAAGTAGCACAATATGGACAGACCACAGAGTGTATGAACATGAGCAAATTGGAAGAAGACTGGAAATGTAGGAAAGATCCAAGTTGTAAAAAGCTTTAAATGTGAATCAGAGGAATGGCTATAGGGAGCCACTGAGTATGGAAGGGTCAGGAATGGGGGCGGGGGGAGAGAAGGATCATGTAACATGATCAGACAAGTTCCTTAGGAAAAACTCCTTAAGCAGCTGTATGCAGAATGGAATTGAGTCAAGAGAGAACAAATGGGAAGCTAAAGCAATTCTAGCAACTCCTCTAGAAGAGGAGGACTGGGAGAAAATAATCCCAAGAAAACCCACAGAAGAGGAAGGAGGTATTCCAGAAAAATACTGAACTCAAGATGAGAACTTGATCCACAACAGCAAAAACTGCTGAAAGGCAGAGGAAGGAATAAAGGAAGAACTCATTCAATCTGGAAATCAAGCGATTGTTGGTAACTGTGGAAAGAGCAGTTTCAAGTTGGGTGGCAAAGTCAGAACCCAGATTAGAATTACACAGGGTGAAGTAATGAGTGTCCAAATTAGTATGGAGCTATATAAGGAGAGAGAAGGATACATATGTGAAAACATTATGGAGATAGTAGTGATGAAATCTGATAATGGATTGAATATGTGAGAAGAGTGAGAGTGATGAACCCAAGGATGATGCCAAGGCTTCAAATACAGTTCAAAGGAAGGAAAGTTGGGCCTACAGAAGAGTAAGAAGGAAATTTAGAAAGAGGTGGATTTGGAGGAGAAGATGAAGTCTGCTTTGGACATGCTAAATTTGAGATGTTGGGGAGATGCAGTTTGAATGTTCAAAAGAAGGTTGGTGATGCAGGACTGGTCCTCAAGAAACATTTGGGCTGGATATACAGACCTGGGAGTCATCTCCAAAAAGATGGACACTGAATCTAACGGGGCTGATTGACAGGATCATCATTTGAGAGTGCAGAGTAGGAGTTCCCAATCTGGAATTCTAGAACTTTTTTTTTTTAGTAGTATTTTATTTTTCCAAATACATGAAAAGATGGTTTTCAACATTCACCTTTGCAAAATCTTATGTTCGAAAATTTTCTCCCTCTCTTCCTTTACCCCCTGCCCAAGATGGCAAGCAATCCAATACAAGTTAAATATGTTCAATTCTTCTAAACACATTTCCTTATTTATCATGCTGTGCAAGAAAAAAATCAGATGAAAAGGAAAAAAAATAAACAACAAAAAAGGTGAAAATAGTACATTTTGATCCACATTCAGTCCCCATAAAATTTATTTTTTCAAAAATATTTTGATAACCATTTCAATATAAATGATTTTCTCTATAACTCTCTGTATTTTTTTTTTTTTTTTTTTGCTTTTAAAAACCTAATTCTTAGGCATGGACCCACACTTAACACCATATACCAAGATAAGATCAAAATGGGTCCATGAACTAGGCATAAAGAACGAGATTATAAATAAATTAGAGGAACATAGGATAGTTTATCTCTCAGATTTGTGAAAGAGAAGAAATTTATGACCAAAGATGAACTAGAGACCATTACTGATCACAAAATAGAAAATTTTGATTATATCAAATTAAAAAGCCTTTGTACAAACAAAACTAATGCAAACAAGATTAGAAGGGAAGAACAAACTGGGAAAACATCTTCACAGTTAAAGGTTCTGATAAAGGCCTCATTTCCAAAATATATAGAGAACTGACTCAAATTTATAAGAAATCAAGCCATTCTCCAATTGATAAATGGTCAAAGGATATGAACAGACAATTTTCAGATGATGAGATTGAAACTATTACCACTCATATGAAAGTGTTCCAAATCACTATTGATCAGAGAAATGCAAATTAAGACAACTCTGAGATACCACTACACACCTGTCAGATTGGCTAAGATGACAGGAAAAAATAATGATGAATGTTGGAGGAGATGCGGGAAAACTGGAACGCTGATGCATTGTTGGTGGAGTTGTGAACGAATCCAACCATTCTGGAGAACAATCTGGAATTATGCCCCAAAAGTTATCAAACTGTGCATACCCTTTGATCCAGCAGTGTTACTTCTGGGCTTATACCTCAAAGAAATACTAAAGAAGGGAAAGGGACCTGTAAGTGCCAAAATGTTTGTGGCAGCCCTGTTTGTAGTGGCTAGAAACTGGAAATTGAATGGATGCCCATCAATTGGAGAATGGCTGGTAAATTGTGGTATATGAATGTTATGGAATATTATTGTTCTGTAAGAAATGACCAGCAGGATGAATACAGAGAGGCTTGGAGAGACTTACATGAACTGATGCTAAGTGAAATGAGCAGAACCAGGAGATCATTATACACTTTGACAATGGTATTGTATGAGGAGGTATTCTAATGGAAGTGTATTTCTTTGACAAAGAGACTTAACTGAGTTTCAATTGATAAATGATGGACAGACGCAGCTACATGCAAAGAAAGAACATTGGGAAACGAATGTGAACTATTTGCATTTTTGTTTTTCTTCCTGGGTTATTTTTATCTTCTGAATCCAATTCTCCCTGTGCAACAAGAGAACTGTTCGGTTCTGCAAACATATATTGTATCTAGGATATACTGCAACATATCTAACATATATAGGACTGCTTGCCATCTAGGGGAGGGGGTGGAGGGAGGGAGGGGAAAAATCGGAACAGAAGCGAGTGCAAGGGATAATGTAAAAAAATTACCCTGGCATGGATTCTGTCAATATAAAGTTATTATAAAATAAAATCAGGTATAAGAGTTATGTGAGGTACCATAAGAATATTTATATTTTGTGGGGTCAATGTGAGAGTGTGTAGGATAGCAGTAAACAGTGTGGAATAGCTAACAGGACACTGCACAGGAACTCAAGAACCTGGGTGCAAACCATGTCTCTGATATGAGTGACATTGGGTAAATAACAATTTCTAAACGTCTTAGTTTTTTCCATCTGTAAAATGTTGATAAAATACTGTCTCATAGATTTGTTGTAAGGTTTCAGTGAAATAAAGCAGCATAAAAATTAAAAAAAAAAAAAAACCTAATTCTGAGAAGATGCATATATTTCCCCAGACTGTTAAAGGATCTATCATACAAAAACATTCAAGAACTCCTGGTATAGAAACAATAGACAAGAAGGCCATGTGAGCCACAGTAAGATGAATGAGAAATCAGCAAAAGAGAAGGAGCAATAGGTGCTGGAGAAGGAGGAAGACCAGGGGAAAACATATCCAACAAAACTCACAGAGGAAGAAGTAGATATTCTAGCAAAGAATTGAACTCAAGAGAAGAATTTGGTCAGTAACAGCAAAACTGCTGAGAGGGCAAGGCCACAATAAAGGAAAAGGCTATTGGATCTGGAAATCAAGAGATTGTTGGTGACTTTGGAAAGGGCAGTTTCAGTTGAGTTTTTAAAGTCAGAACCCAGATCAGAAGAATGTGAGGAAAGAAGTGAAGGCATAACTTTTTCTTTTTCTAAAGAGTTTGGCTGAAAATGGGAGGAGAACATCTGCTACGTGCAAGGCACCGTGCTGGAAACTAGGGTTAACTAAAGACAAAAAAAATGAAAATAATCAATGCCATTTTGGCAGGATAAGACATGTGCAAAGATAAGCAAATACATGGATATTTCAGAAGGTGGAGAGGTTATGAACTGGAAAGGGGGAAGAAAAAGACAGGAGGCCCCCAAGATAGGTATGGAAAGAAGCTGAAGATTCTCAGAAAGTATCTGTGCTGGAGGGGTATGCAAATTCAGCAATAGGAGTCAATCTGTTAAAAAGTATGGAGATAGGGGACAGAAGGCCTAGAATTAGCCAGTAGGCCAGTGTCTCTGGGTCTCAGTTCCTTCAGCAGTCAAAGGAGAGAATTGAATTAGATACCTCTGAGGTCCCTTCTAGTTCTAGATTGAAGATACTATAATTAAAAAACAAATATTTATGAAGCACCTATGATGTACAA
The DNA here is from genome assembly GCF_016432865.1 of Antechinus flavipes. Lineage (NCBI taxonomy): Eukaryota > Metazoa > Chordata > Mammalia > Dasyuromorphia > Dasyuridae > Antechinus > Antechinus flavipes. Next base: position 116,114,684 of record NC_067401.1, on the reverse strand, counting down.
GGTACAGTGCAAGGGATACAAAGATAAAACCAACATACTCTCTGCTCCCATATAGTCTATATTCTTTGGGAGGAATATAGCATGTACACAGATAGGTAAGTACAAACTGGTAAAAATTTATTTTAAGAGGAAGAAAACACTAACAATAGAGCTGGGAAGAATGGTCTAAACTTGCAGGAGTCCTCAAACTACGGCCGCGGGCCAGATGCAGCAGCTGAGGACGTTTATCCCCTTTACCCAGGGCTATGAAGTTTCATTATTTAAAGGCCCACAAAACATAGTTTTTGTTTTTACTATAGCTCGGCCCTCCAACAGTCTGAGGGATAGTGAACTGGCTCCCTATTTAAAAAGTTTGAGGACCCCTGGACTCTAAAGATTCGATGCAGAGGTAGTACCAGATTAGTGCTCTGAAGGAAGCTAGAATTTCTATAATGCAGAGATGGGAAAAGAGTATATTTTAGACATGAGGACTATCTGTGCAAAGGCATAGATGGAGGTGGGAGATGTGATTACAGAAATAGGAATAGCTAATATTCCAGATTGACTAGAACAGAGATTTCAAATAGGGGAGTAATTCTGAGTAGCCTCCTTTTGTTATGAGACAAATGTTGAAGATGAGAGTCATCTCAGGACTTAATAGTCCAACTTCCTCTCTCTTCCTACCTTTTTAAAATAAAAGATGAGCAAATTGAGGCTAAGAGAAATCAGGAAATGTACCCAAAGTTGCTTAGCAATTCGGCTAATTAGCATGTGGTGGGGAGAGGGGCAAGGATGACAAGAAGCCAAGAACAGTTTCCCAGACAGGAGAAATGCTATACCAACCCTGCACACAAGATGTAAGAGTCCTCTGGCCTAAATGACACTGTTTGTGTTGAAAAAACGCCAAATAAGTTGGCCCAAATGAGTTACTCTGAAGCCTTTTTATAAACTTGCCATGAGTAACATGGCATGAACATCATTTAATAGCTCCTTCTTCCAAAAGTCCTGTGACCCACATGGGATGATAAATCCTAGTTCTTCCCATAGCAAACTGAGACCCAGAGAACTTCTGTAGCAATGAATCAGTACTGACTGTGACTCCATAATGTGAAATATAAGGATAAAATGGAAAAATCTGATCCATCATCTGGATGCTTAGTCTACAGAAGAGCAAACATTAGAATATGGAAACCACTGACTAAACCTTTCAGGTTCCTTCTGGGTAGTATAGAGAGACCTATCTCTGACTCCCACAGTGTCTGCTTTCTTGGTTTTCCTTAACTCTGATGGGTAATCTTCTGGCAGCAGAAGAAAAAAGATAACAGAATAAAACGAGTGGAAATAATCCCACCTGGCTATTAGCTTCTTTATGTGGGGGCCTTGGAAACAGATATTTAGGACAACTAGCATAATATTTCCAAAGAAATTTAACTCAAACCAAAAGAACACACTGGTCTCAGGGTCTCCCTTTGGCTCACAAATAAGGCAGTCAGTCTGAGGCAACAGTTATTTTCCATTTTGACAGGCAAGAAGAAATAAAAGCACAGACACCATGAGGAGACTTCAGTCTTTGGTCACTCAGCTAAGAAAAAAAGCAGTATCTTTTTTATTTTTTAGGGTTACTGATCACCTGAGAGAAGGAGCTCATAATGGCAGAGAGAGGACTTGAAGCAGAATAGAAGGAAGAAGAGAAGTTAATATAATCATCAGAGGAAAAGAGAAAACAAGTTCTGTGTAAGCTAAGCTAATCAGGAGAGGGAGCAATATAACCTCCTCCCTAGGGCCCTGTATATTACATTCTTTCCCTTATCCATCTTGGCTTTCTCTGCTGTCCAGGATCAAGACTGTGGCACTACCTAATGAGGCTGGGGAGCAGTGAGATCAGGACATTTTAAAAAGAGAGAGACTTCTCCGGATCAGATAACCCCAGCAATCCAGACAGTAATGAGCCTGTCCAAATTACCAGTGGCAAATAATAGAAGTGCTAATTTGAAAGCACGCATGCCCCTCTGGAAGGGAGAAACCTGGACACCAGCCTACTGCTCCAGAAGACTTGGACGCTACTTTGATATGGACAACATATATAACTATCATGGGCCTGGGAGTTGGGGGTGGAAAAGAGAAGGATTTTCGAGTCTAAGGCAGGAACATAACACAGCATCACTAGGAAAAAAAATCTCAGAAGCAATCATCAAATAGGAAATAATCTCTATCCTGCTAACATATCTGTAAAATATAACTCAGGACAAAAATATAAAATGCCAAAATGGAGCTGGGTCCTGGGAATTTGCCCTACATCTATCTACCATTATGTTTAGTTGCTTCAAATATCTACCACAGAGGAAAAGGAAATTTCTTCTGTTGGAGGTTATATTTTATTTTATTTATTATAAAGGACCTGCCTAGTCATCCACGCCACTGGGGCATGCCAGCAACAATGAATTTTAGGCCACATGTGCAATCACAAGCTCTTAGTACTTTGAAAGGCCTTTCTAAAAAGGAAGGTGAAGGTGTGTGCAGGTAGGAAAGCCTGTTGCTTTGGAAAAAAGGCTGAGACAGTGGTGGAGCTGGGGTTCCAACATAAAGCAAGTCATTTTCTAGGAAGGACCTCTTAATAGACAAGGCTTTTGGAGAAGTACTTTGTATTCTTAAAAAAAAAAAAAAAAAAATTACTCATACTTTATCTTAATTGAATCTCAAAAAACAAACGAAAAAAACCAAAAAGCCTGGATGAAATATAGCTTAAGTAATATTCTCATTTCATATATGGGAAGACTAAGGCTTAGAAACCTGTTCAGGGTAATTGAGCCTTCATCTAAGATCAATGCTCTTTCTACTCTACCTGACCAGTTTTAAACGATGGCCTTGAAGCAGGTAAATGGACAATTCTTTGTAATCTCTTTAGGACAGAGTTACAGAACTAAAGATCACAAAGAAGAAAAGAGCTAATTAATAATTCAAGATTCTAAACAGTTAGTCCAGTGGTCTATCTCCTTGACCATGAAAATATCTAGCCATGTAATATATGTTTCTTTTCCTCTAAGAATGCTTGGATCACAGGATTTTAAATGGGAAAGGAGAAACTCAAGACTCAACCTTCTCATTTTATAGCCGGGGAAAGTGAGGCCCAAAGAAAATTAATAACATTTTTACAGTCACAAGTCTTGTCTAAGTCTTGTCTCCTTTAAAATAATAGCTGTAATTATTTTGAAGAGAAAATTACAGGAAATAAACTGCAAGCAAATACTGTAATACTTAATTCTGAATTAATTCTGAATAAAAAAATCTTTTAATCAACAGAAAACTGGAATGCAGCATGGAAAAAATAAATTTATATTCCCATGTCATACCTATACCAAAATGAACTCCAAAAGGATCAATGTTCTAAATATTTAAAAAATCATTTACTAAGAAAAAACTAAACTTCCTCAATTGCTGATAAAATAATATTTTATCCATTAAAAAAACTAGAAAATTATTTGTGATAAAATCTGTAGAACAAAAGGCATTCTGTTCAAAATAAAAATATTGAAAAACATGTTTGTACTCAATATATCTGACATTAAAATATATACATTATAAAAGAAGTAAAAAAAAAAAAGCAAAAGGCCACTTTCAAATGAAACATAAAACTTTAAAAAGCAATTGAAAACTGTTCAATATGTTAATAATTGGAGCAATACAAATTAAAAGCACTTTAAAGGGCCTTTTCACACCAAAGATTGGCAAAAACAATTCAACATGACAAAGCATCATGATGGCAGGAATATGGGGGAAAAGGTACTCTATTATATTGTTGATGAGATCCAACTTCCTAGAGAACAAACTGGCAAAATGTACAATAAGTTACAAAATCTATCATACTCTTTTATGTAGAAATTTTACTGCTGAGACTCTAACCCAAAGATGTAATAGGAAAAAAAAAATAAAATAAGAACTATTCTTAGCTGTCTTATTTCTAATAGTGAAAAACTGAAAACAGGATATGTATAGTGCCCGGGGAATAAATGAATAAATTATGACATATCAATGTAATATAATAGTATGTAGATAAAAATAACAAATATAAAGCAAACATTTCAAAAGGAAATTAGCCATGATGTGATGCAAAGCAAGGATAAAAAAAATAGGACAATCTATATGCAGACTATGACAATATAAAAATAAGGACAATCAAAATTTACTAGTGACCAGAGAAGGAAAATCATTTCCAGAAAGCAATCTGGAAATATATACAATCAAGAGTTACAAAACTGATACCCTTTGACTCAGAAATCCCATAGCTGAGATTATAACTTAATGAAATTATTAAAAGAAAAAAAGGGACTCTATTGTTCAAAAATATTGAATTATTACTCTGATAAAGTTGGTCCCCTACTATAATCTTTTCTACTTCATCAAAATGAAGATAGTACAGATTCTATTTAATTTTAGGGTAAGTTCCATATTTCAGTTACATTTAGGGGAAATCTATAAATTGTATGAAAAAATTTTAATGTTTTCTGTCTTTTTTTCCTCCACACATCTACAAATATATTTTGAGAAGTTTCATTAATGCAACTTTTGTCCTTCCAAATAAGGTTATGCTTTGTGAAACCCACCTGTGTAAAACCAGATCTATTTTGAAAATGATGGGAAAGTACAAGGAAAGCAGGCATATTACCCTGAAAGCAATACGTTGTAACCAAAAACCAAAACAACAACAAAAAAACATTTTTGGAAAAGGAAGGATTCATGTCATTCTAAAAAACATATAATGAATGCAGAATTCTTTTTCATCTGTTTTCAAGAAAGCAATAAGAAGAAACTGAAATATGAATAAGAGAAAAATATGTTAAAAATTGTCCTATATTCCCTGTTGGCAAAATAAGGATTTTAATTTGTCACGCTTCAGTGAATTATCCTTTCAATGATCAGCCTTCAACATGATTCTTTAAACCAAAAAAGAGCAATAAATACCTAATTGAACCCCTACTGTGTGCAGGCTACTGCCATTCATTGAATGGATTAAAGGGTTAGTATAATTAAAGGCTCTTCATGAATTGTTACTTTTGGGCTTCAAACATTTGATCTGGAAGGTAAGTTTTATCTCCCACTTCTGTTAGCAAAATTTGACCCAACAATACTGTAAACACTAAAGTAGAGGATTTTTTTTTTCTGTAATTAAACACTTGGTAATGCTATCTTAAACACACTTGAATTCATCTCACATTCTGAACTTCCCCATGACACACTGGAGCAGAATGTCTGCCTACTGGGATGGAGTTTGTTCACAGGAAATATGAAGGGAAAACTTACGCTTGGCTGTCTAATCCAAACTGATGTTGCTTCTCTAGAGAGAGGAGAATATGGTATGTCAGAGAAGTTAGTATAGGATATGCAGATGGTTAATAAAATATTCAACAATGTGCCTTGGTATTATGGATCTAATATTGGGCAAGTGATATATGTATATGTGTGTGTATACTCACCCACATGCATATGTATAAGCATACCCCTATTACTGAACTCCAAAGGCAAGATTTAGTATTTAAAGAGCATCACATTTCCAAAAGCCACAAAGAGGTGCTATTATTGATTTCTAATAGAGCGTTAATCAAGTTGAATGATATCTGGGAATTAGTATAGCTTAATGGATTGGTTTTAGAGTCAGGAAGGCATTGTTCAAATTTGCCCTCTAATATTTTAGCAGGTGTGTAACCCTTAGTTACTGGATAGAGCGCTGATCTTTGAATCAGAAAGATCTGAGTTCAAACTCAATCTCAGATACTTAACAGCATGTCATCTTGGGCAAGTCGCTTAATCTTGGTTTGCCTTAACCCACTGGAGAAGGAAGTGGTAAACTACTCCAGGATCTCACTGAGAAAACCCCCAGGACAGTATGGTCCCCGGGGTCATGAAGAGGCAGATGTGACTGAACACCTAAATGACAACAACAAACCCTTGGGAACTTACTTAATTTTGTGGTGTCTCAGTTTCATTTTTCTGTAAAATAAGGTTAATAATACTTGTACTCCATCGCAACTAACTCAGGGAAAATGATGTTTTGTCAAAGGGCATAAACATCTTGGGGAGGGGGTTGGCTTATCTTTCCAAACTCCCCAGACTTCCCTCTCTCCTGGCTGGATTATCTCTGGACTGGCTTTGGCACTGCTTTCAGCTCCTCACCTTCAAGCCACCCTTTGTTCCATGTGAAAAAATGTCTCATTCCACCGAACCTTCCCCTGAGCCAAGCTGCTGTACGCCTACTGTGTGCTCTCAGGTTTCAGAACTCCAAGTTTGTGTGCTAAGCTATTTTCTCAACATTTCCCAATTCTCCTTTGCCATCATGATGATACACACCTCTGTAGGCTTCAAAAAAGGTGGGTTTGGTTTCCCATGGGGTTAAACAGACAGACACACGCACACACATGCCTGTGCTCATACACACAAACACACACACATACACACAAGTCCTTCCATGCTGTTCAGAAAAGCTAGCTCTCTGCAGTTGAAATAAAGAGAAAATTAAATCAGGCTCAGAATAGATTAAGAAGAACCAAGGCAAGAGACATACAAAGTGAATCCTGGTTAGTTATGGCTCCTGCTTATCTACTCAAGCTAGCAGAAGAGATCCTGATGAGTTATTTAGGTTTTATTGATGTAAGCTGGTGCCATCAAAATGCTGCTGTCTCTTTTTGTGCCTGTTAGTATAAGCACACGCAGCATATTTCCAGAAGAAAACAACTGAAAATTGCATTCTCTCTCTCTCTTTCAGTTTCTTCTGTCTCCATCTGTCTTTGTCTCTCCCTCTCTCTGTCTCTCTCTGTCTCCTCCTAACCCCGTCTTTCTCTCTCTTTTCTCCTCTCTCTCCATCATCTTGTTCTGCTCAATAGCTGATTTCTTCAACACCAGGAAGTTTTCTGACTTGTCTCTTAATTAACTCGGGATCATAAATTTAAAGCAATAAGAACCTCCAAAACCATCTATAGCAACCCTTCATTTTTCTGAGAAGCTGAGACTTAGGGAAGAAAAATTAGTTTGTCTGCGTCAGACAGATAATAAATGGCAAAGATGAGATTCAATCAAGGCCCTCTGACTTCCTCTCTCAAATCTAACACTCAAATTCATTATACCACCAAAATATCCCTCCGGGTATCATCATGATTAGGTTCTGAAAAGAGCAGTTCAGAGGATCTTCTGGGACCAGGCTATACTCTTTAACCCTCTCTACCATACCAAGAAGTCACCCATGGCCAATGTCTCTTCTTATGTACTAAAAGAGAGATGGTGAAATTGCAGCTCAAAATTCCTCCTTTACTATTATTCTTACCTTATGGCTCTCTGTCTTTGCCCCAATCTTGCTTTTCACTACATAACTCTTGTCTGCCAGCTGACTGTAGCCCCTCTACCATCATCACTTTGTAAAGCTGTCAGTGACTGACAGCTCAAGTAGAAGGCGCAATGTATCATGAAAATTCCTCCATCTTATCCCAATCTAATAAATTCACAGTGAATCTGAACCACATATTGAAGAATCAAGGACTGTAACAGCTTGTGCCTACCAAAAAATCTGCTTGAAGATCCCATTAGGCATTACATTTCCATCAAACCTCAGTTTAGTCATTTGTGAAATGAGGATAATGCCTAGAAAGTGTTTGCTGGGGCTCTAGCTATCCCTTGCAATAAACCAATTATATGCCTTTTTGGATCAGTTGCCTTATCTTTCCTCATACAGCCACAGCATTCACTAATTCCAATCCTTATCATCTCTGGCCTAGGTCATTATTCTGTTGTTGTTTTTCAGTCCTGTCCAGCCCTTTGTGACTCCATTTGGGTTTTCTTGGCAAAGATGTTGGGGTAGTTTGCCAGTTTCATCTCTAGATCATTTTACAAATAAGGAAACTGAGACCTAGCTAAGTGACATACCCAGAGTCACTCAGCCTTTAAGTGCTTGAGGCTGGATTTGAGCTAGGACCTTTATCCACTGAACAATCTAGTTGCTCTAATTGATATGTATTACTAAAATATAGGTCTGACCCTGTTACTCTCCTGCTCAGGGAACTCTTTATGGCCTTTAGGAGAAAAGGACGAACTTTTCCTAGGCTTTTTCCTAGATTTCACAATCTGGTTCCAGCCTATCTTTTTAGAGTATTATTCTTTTGCACGTACTCATCATTACAGTCATACTGACTCAACTGCTTACATCCTAATTCCCAGCTCTAAGACTTTACACAAGCTGTCTTTGTTGCCTATGATTGGAAAACTTTTTCTCTTTTGCTCTATGTTATAACAGATACTTTTCTTCTCTAAAAATTCATCTTAAGTGCCACCTCCTATGAAAGCCTATTGTTCTCTCTCCTCTTTCCTCCTAGTGCCCACCTTAAAATGTCTCATGTATACATGTATATGTGTGTTTGTATGTATGAGTGATTAGTTTGAATTTTTCTTCAATGCTTCTTAAGGACAGGAACCCGTTTCATTTTTGTTCTTGTAACACCAGTAGTAAGTTCAGTGTCTGGCACACATCAAGTACTTAATAAATGCTTATTAAACAAATATGTTAGCTAACTTGGAAGCCAATGAAATGCACACTTCCTCAATACTTCCTGCCCCTTGTGGCCTTCCTTCTCACTGCTTGGACTTCAAAGAACTCCTCCCAGATCTTTTACATAAGAAGGGTCCCAGAGTAGCAACTCACTGTTATCTTCCTGGGCTGTTCATCTAGGCTTGATCATTGGCTCTAAAAATTCATCTATATGTTTATCTATGTATGTATGTATCTATTTGTATATCTATCTATCTATCTATCTATCATCTATCTATGTATCTTTCTTCCTTCCTTTTGGCTTTTTCCTCTTTCTTTTTTAAAATAATAAATAAAAAATAAATAAATTTTTAAATAAAAATAATTTTAAATAATTTCAATAAAATTTAAAAGTAAATAAATAAAAAGCTACTAATAATAGCTTTTTATTTTTCAAAAACACACTCAAAGATAGTTATCAACATTCATCCTTGCAACACCCTGTTTTCCAAATTTTTCTCCCTTCTTCCCCCTCCCCAAGCAAGCAATCTAATATATGTTAAACATGTGCGATTCTTCTAAACATATTTCCATGTTTATCATGCTGCACAAGAAAAATAAGAAAGAAAAAACAAAAACAACAACAACAAAAAAGGTGAAAATACTATGTTGTGATCCATATTCAGTCCCCATAGTCCTCTCTCTGGATGCAGATGGTTACATCCATCAAAAGTCTATTGGAACTACCCTAAATCAGTTCATTGTTGAAAAGAGCCAATTCCATCACAGTTGATCATCACAATCTTGCTATTACTATGTACGATGTTCTCTTGGTTCTGCTTACTTCACTTAGCATCAGTTCAGGTAAGTCTTTCCAGGTCTTTCTGAAATCAACGTGCTTATCATAGAAACTCATCTTTCTGCAAGATCATAAGAACTCTGAAACCCATATCTCAAAACTCCCTTCCCTTTTTTCCTTGCCTGTTTCTGACTGAAAAAGGTAGAGGGTAGAATTCAGAGAACTACTTCAGAGCTCATATTTAAAGAGGAACTCTAAGTCAACTATCCCATCATTTCCTACCTAGTAAAGGGACTAAATCAAGTCTTCCTCAACTCCTTAAAGAATTCTCCTCCTTCACATTTCCTCCAGCTTTGCAGCTTCTTCTCGTTAGATTGTAAGCTCTTTGAGGATAGGGATTGCCTTTTACTTTTCTTTGTATCCCCAGAGCTTAATATGGTATCTAGCACATAGTAGGTAGTTAATAAATCTGGTTGAGAGATATTAGTGTTATGGAATAGGGATTGCATAGGAGATTGGGAAGCAAAACTTTCAGTCCTGGCTCTTCCACTATACCACCTTGGAAATGTCAGGTAAGAGCTTCAATTTGGGAGTAAGGCACCTGGATTCAGGTCCTGGCTCAGCTTCTTGCCTCCTTTTCTTTAATCTTGTTCTAATCACTTAGTTTTTACAGGTCAAGGTTTATCTTTTCTACATCTGTAAAATCAAAGGAGTAGATCTAGTGATTGGTTAAGTCCTTTTTAGCTCTAAATCTTATGAGCTTCTGCAAAATTATTGGGGCCTCAGTTTCCTCACTGGAAAAATGAATAGAATAAGCTAGATGTGCCTGGCACATAGAATTTACTTAATAAATGCTAGATGAAAAAAAGAAACAGACTTTAGGCCCTTTCAAACGCTAAAATTCCCATGTCCACAAGAAGAAAATGATCCTTACCTTTGAGGAAGGTATGGGGGATTGGTAAGAAAGGACTAACATATTAATGTCCAAGAAAACAAAAATTAGTTAAGTACTAAATAATGTAGCACATACTATTAAATTCAATTGGATTCAGAGAAATGGGAGATAAAGAATAGCTGAGACAGGGGACAGCTTCAGAGATATGGTGAGGGGTGATCCAAGTCTTGGTTGATACATGAAATCAATGTGAATTTGATCAGGAAAGCCTATGGGAGAAACTGGAACAGACTGCTCTTGTCTGTATCAGGTAGGGAGAATGTGTGTGTGTGTGTGTATGTGTGTGTGTGTGTGTGTGTGTGTGTGAGAGAGAGAGTTTGTGTATGTTTATCTGTGCACCAATCATAAGAAGTTTACACTGATTTTCAAAGAAAATGCTGCAAAATGGGGACTAGAAATTAGTGCCTCCAACAATGGGAATATAAATTGCAAAGCAAATTGTTGCTTCCACGGAAAATGAAAGGACTCTGACTAAACACATTGAGACAAAAATATGTTTTTATTTCTTACCTCCCTCTTTGCTAATATTCCTCATTTTTCGTGAGAAATTCAGGCCCAGAGTTTAAGTTTCTAAAAGTTTAGTTCCATTTTAAGCTAGATTTGGGTTTTGGGAGATACCTTTCTTTGGAAAGACCCATTCCATACACAAGTCTTCACAAAAGGGAAGCAGCTTCTCTTCAGATAGCAGGATTTTGTTCATAAAGGAGCAGAAATGAGAATATAAAGCTGTCAAGTTTGGAATATTTCTCTCAAGTTCTACAAATGACATAAAACAATGGCAAGCTAGTCTCTTCTGAGAATAGTTCCTTTGTTCCCAGTCACAATCTTGCAGAAAAGATTATTTGCAATTCTTCACAGTCTTACAAAATATTCAGATTTTTCAATGAAAAGAGTTTTCCCACATTGTGGATACACCCACACAGCAAGTTTCAGAAGTGAATGAAAAGGGCTACAGAAAGATGTTGACGATGTTCACTTCTTCCCAAGCTTGAGCTCTGGTGAACAACTTTCTTTCCAAGTTCCTGCCCTGAAAAATCTGCCCAGCCTGGACTGTATACTCAAATCTGATCCTAAAGCTAAACTACAGGATAGACACATAGGCCACAGAGTCCCATGTCCTTGAGTGGACTGGCAGAGGCACAATAATGATTCCCTGGTTGAGATGCTAATGGAGTTTTCACATGGAAAAGCTGCTTGGGTGAAGGAAAAAGGTCTTGACTTTAATGTTGTTGATTTTCTACTTAGACAGATGCACATCTGCAAGATCAAACCCAGGGGATCCTGCCTCTTTTTGCAGTCACCTCGGCTACTCAGGATGGAATTCTGTTCAGCCAGTACCTTTCACAAGTAGCAATGCTCATTTTAAATCATCTTGGAACAAATGCTCACCCAAGGAGAAATCCAACTCAAACGATCTCCCACTGGGTGGAGGAACAAACTGTAGCAAGACATACAGAGGAAGATGGTGGCACAAAAACCCAAGAGAAATTAGACAACTTCCTCTAGCTTTTTCAGCTCCTGTTTCCATCCCCACTGAGATATATGGACAAGGAAAGCTGACCAAGTCCACATTCTCCTCCAATCCATTTTTAATCCTAAAAGATGAGGAGAAAGGAAACTGGAAAATATAGTTTGGGGCTGTTTCATGAATTTATGAAAGGAGCATGGTCACTATCTAGTTACCTGTGTTACTAAGTGTATTGACAAAACAGGGTTTGAAGTGGGGAGAATGAGAAAAAATGGCATTTCAGCACTTTTTTGGATGGCTTTAGTTTCTATTTCTTTTCAATGAGAGAAAAATGTTTCAGAATTCACCTCCCTTCCACCCCTACCAACTCTTCCTGCTTTGCCTCCCACGGTACCTCCTCTTCTCTCCCTCTGTCTTGGGATAGGAGGTTGGCTCAGGGAAGGCAGTGGGCAGCTAATGCTCTGGCACAGCTCCCTCACCTCTGGGGGTGGGGGGTCATGCTCAGTCTGAGAGAGTTTGGAGGGAGGGAATAATCTCAGTTTCTTTGCTCCCCTCTAGGGAAAAAAGTGCCTTGACCAGAGTTTGAGTGTGAATAGGGCTCACATTTCTCTGCTCAGATAACCTTCACCTACCTACAAAGTTGGAAATTTCTGGAAAGAAGGCCAGTCACATCACCCTTGGCACTCCCAGCCAGAAGATGGGACAAAGGGTACACCAGTCAGCTGGGAGCCCTAGTTTTTTTGTCTATTCACATGTTTATTACCCCATTGGAAGGCTATTTTTGGTTTTTACAAAGCAATTCATGAACATGTTTAGTAGCTGGTCCTGAAAGTAAGCTATTACTCTCTTTAAAAACACACATACACACACACACACACACACACACACACACACACACACACACACACACGTATTAGTGCTTGGTCCTAGGTCATGTTATACCCAGTGGAAGGACCAAGAAAAGGGATGAGGGTGTTCAAGGGTTTGACTAAGGTGATCCTGCAATGGCTCCTGAGGTAGTGTTGGATCTGCCTTATCAGATCTGTCTCCCTTAGGCTACCTGGGCATAAATCAGTGAACTAGAGAAGTTTAGTTTTTTAATGGCGTCTGGGGCAAGTCCAAAGAGCTAACAACATCTCTGTAATGAGAATTATTGATTTCTTTCTTTTTCAGTGGTAGCAAATTGGGTTGCTTCCTTCTACCATGTCTTAGTCTACTGCTCTGTACAATGGGAATGACATTCTTACCTGCCTTAAAAGCTGAATCTCAATTATATTAGTAAGCATGTGGTGAGTCAGTAGGAGTCAGTAATCCTGACAAGGTGTGAAATCTCAGGCAAGGAAATCGGTTTTCTCTCTCCTACCACTTTGTACTTCAGTGAAACCTGATTCCATCCTTCCACAACTGATAGAATCCCAATCCCAAATGTGGCAACTTTCACGTCTAATGAATACAATCTCCAGGCTTTGGCTGTCTGGGCTGCTGGCTGGACTTTGGTCTGCCATGTCCCCATTTCTGCTCAGCCTGTTTAAGAGGAGATGGTGGGTCCCACACAAAGCCATCTGGGGAAACCGCCTGGAAGGGCGGGTGATCTTCATAAATGGACAGGAAATAGAAAAGACGAATGTTGGGCAGATGACAGATCCCTGAATTCAGTTAACAGGGGCCTTCAAGATACGAGCTGTTCTATTAAACATAGGCCCATTATGCTGGCCATCCACTTTAAACCCCAGAGTGATTAAAATGCTGGCAGGAAATGAAAGCTCCCTATTGAAGGGCCTTCCCCGAGGTCCTCATTTCAAACCAAATTTTACAGCACCGCACAGGAACAAAGGCGCCCAGTGCTCCAAGTCTTCTTTTTGTCACTTTGGACAAAGAAAGCCCCTCAAACGCCCTCCCAGAACAATGGCCTCTGTGGAGCCAGATCCCCACCAAGAATGGGCACAAACCATACAGAAACACATTTTAAAAATACATTTTACACTGCCCTTGACATTTCAGATAAATAGAGGGCAATGTACTGAAATTCCAAATATTCCATCCTGCCCCTCCTCTTTCCCCATCACAATGAGAATTTTCTTGTATCCCCCAATCTACTTGATCTTTGACATTTTGGCCTCTGAAAAAGGAGGATATAGTAGAGTAGTCAAAGAAATTAATTATGCAGATAATTGCGTTTGATTAAAATGATTACTGTAACTGAGAGTATAATAAGCAAAGGCTTGCAGGAGTCTCAGAGAAGACACCAAGGAGATGCCTGCAATTCTTTTTTTTTTTTTTTCAATTTGTTTTTTTTTAAATAAACTTATATAGTTTTGTTTTATATCAGTATCATTTCTGAATATAATTCTACCCACGTCCATTCCACAAATCATGACTTGTGAAGAAGAATTTAAAAAAAAAAAAGAGGGGAAAACAATTTGGCAAAACTAAGCAACCCATTAACTGAATCTGACTCAATAAATAATCTGAGGTAAAACTTGAACCAGTATCTCCCACATTTCTTGGCTTCCACACTCTAGAGCCTTTCCTACTTGTTTAAAAAAGTAGATATTTGAAAATTCATTGCTATTTTCCTTTTTTTTTTGGGGGGGGTGTATAATAATATAATATCTAATATAGTTACAATATGTATAGGGTGCTCTAAGATTTTTTTTTTTTATTTGCTTGGTTATTTCTTTTGTTGAGGCAATTAGGGTTAAGTGACTTGCTTAGGGTCATA